>NC_091294.1:40444228-40449228 GCF_038502225.1 Cherax quadricarinatus | reverse complement strand
CACACACACACACACACACACACACACACACACACACACACACACACACACACACACACACACACACATACACACACTCACACACACACACACACATCTATCCATCACACAAAGTGAGGAAGATGAAGGGAGGGAGAGAGAGAGAGGGAGGGTATGATAAGGTGAAGGAGGTAGTGATTAGCGATAGTCTCGATAATGGGGGCAGATGAGGGACCGGGGCCAGGAGCTCGGACTCGAACCCTGCAACCTCCCCCAACTACCTCTCCCCCTCCAATAACCATCCTCCCCCTTTCCATAACCATCCATCCCCTCTCCCCCCAACCATCTATTCCCCTCCCCCTAACCACCCCTCCCCCTTCCTTCTGTGGAGCAATGGGGGAACCTAGAACTAGGATGAGAACAAGGGGCTCGAAGGACGAATCTGGGGGAGAGGACTAGGAAGCAGAGCTCAAAAAAAGGGAGGAAGACTGGGGATGGAGACTAGAGGAGCTGGTTAGGAAGATGGAAGAGAGGTTAGAAGCAGAATGCAGAAGGTGGAAGCAACATGCAACAACAGCAGAAAACAAGATAAAGAGATTAGAAGAGGAGCTGGGACATCTGAAACAGCATAGAGACAAAGATATTACAGAAGTAGCATCGGCAATGGCTACATCAGACACAGACAATGGGTCTGAAAGAAGCATGGAAACTAAACTGTATGCAGAGGTCCTGTCAAACCCACATGGGGCTAAAACAAAGACAGGGAGCACACTAGGACAAAATGTGAGGTTGGAAGACATTGAAGGAACTAGGACATGTGCAGGGACCTTACCAGACACGTATGGGGGCCAGGAACAGGTGAGAAGGAAGGAGAAACCAAAGAGCATAGGGGCCATAGCTAGGGAAGGGACTGAAGGAAGGAACACTCCACGGGAAGGAACTAAAACACATCAGAGGAGGCAATGGGAGTCACAGTGGGAGGTGGAAAGGGAGAGATCAGTGTTTGTCTATGGGCTAGATGAAGCTAAAGGGGAAACTTATGAGGAAAGAAAGCAGGAGGAGAAAAATGCGATTAAAGGTATCATGAAGGTGATAGGCGAGGGGGAAATGACCCAGGTGGTAAATTTTCGGAGAATCGGGTGGTTCACAAAGAAAAGGAATCGGCCTCTCAAAGTAATTTTCAAGGCAGAATCAACCCGAACCATGATCCTGCAGGAGAAAGCACGTCTGAGAGGCAGGCAGGAGTTCAGGAGTGTGTACCTCGATCGAGACAGAACACAAGAGGAAAGGAAGACGATGAAAGAGAGAGTTCAGAAACGAAAGGAGAACTGGGAGGAAATAAAAAAGGAGAGCAGGATAACCCAGGAACAAGTGGAAGGACAAGCACACCCCCGAGAAACACCTGCAGAAGGACCCCAGCCACGACACCCCCAAGGTAACTGAACAATCCAATCCAACCATCACACACCGATCCCTCTGTTCCCCCCCTCCCACACCACAGTTACAGTATTAAAACAGAAGTTGAAGGTTTGGTACACAAATGCAGATGGATTAACGAATAAACATGAGGAATGGCAAGAAAGAATCAATGAGAAGTCCCCAGACATCATAGCAGTTACAGAAACAAAACTCACGGAGACAGTAACAGATGCAATCTTCCCACCAGGGTACCAGATCATGAGGAAAGATAGAAGGAGCAGAAAGGGAGGTGGGGTTGCTCTGCTAGTAAAAAACAGACGGAAATTCGAGAAAATGGAAGGCATAGATGACATGGGAGAAAGAGACTACACAGTAGGTACACTTCAGTCTCGGGAACACAAGGTGGTCATTGCAGTGATGTATAATCCACAACAGAACTGCAGGAGGCCAAGAGAGGAATATGAAGAGGGCAACAGAGCAATGGTGGACACACTTGCTGAGGTGGCAAGAAGAGCTCACTCCAGCAGAGCAAAGTTGCTGGTTATGGGGGATTTTAACCACAGGGAGATTGACTGGGAAAACCTGGAGCCACATGGGGGTCCCGAAACATGGAGAGCCAAGATGATGGACGTGGTGCTGGAAAACCTCATGCACCAACATGTTAAGGACACTACCAGAGTGAGAGGGGAGGATGAACCAGCAAGATTGGACCTTGTGTTCACCCTGGGCAGTTCAGACATTGAGGACATCACGTATGAGAGTCCCCTAGGAGCTAGCGACCACGTGGTTCTGTGCTTTGAATATATAGTAGAGCTGCAAGTGGAGAGAGTAACAGGAGTTGAATGGGAAAAGCCTGACTATAAAAGAGGGGACTACATAGGGTTGAGGAACTTCCTGCAGGAGGTCCCGTGGGACAGAGAACTTGCAGGAAAGCCAGTAAATGAAATGATGGAATATGTAACAACAAAATGCAAGGAGGCAGTGGAAAGGTTTATTCCAAAGGGCAACAAAAACAACGGGAAGACCAGAACGAGCCCCTGGTTTACCCGACGGTGTAAGGAGGCAAAAACAAAGTGCAAAAGAGAATGGAAAAAGTACAGAAGGCAGAGAACACACGAAAATAGGGAGATCAGTCGCAGAGCCAGGAACGAGTACGCACAGGTAAGGAGGGAGGCCCAGCGACAGTATGAAAATGACATAGCATCGAAAATCAAGACTGACCCGAAACTGTTGTATAGCCACATCAGGAGGAAGACAACAGTCAAAGACCAGGAGGTATGTGAGGAGCTAAACAGGAGATTTAATAAAGTTTTTACAGTAGAGACAGGAAGGGCTGTGGGAAGTCAGTACAGAAGGGAACACCAAGTGTTGGATGACATACGAACAACCGAGGAGGTGAAGAAGCTGCAAAGTGACCTTGATACCTCAAAGGCGAAGGGACCGGACAACATATCCCCATGGGTCCTTAGAGAAGGAGCAGAGATGCTGTGCGTGCCTCTAACCACAATCTTCAACACATCCCTTGAAACTGGGCAACTACCTGAGAAATGGAAGACAGCAAATGTAGTCCCCATATTTAAGAAAGGAAACAGAAACGAGGCGCTAAACTACAGACCTGTGTCTCTGATACGTATTGTGTGCAAAGTCATGGAGAAGATTATCAGGAGGAGAGTGGTCGAACATCTGGAACTGAACAAGATTATAAATGAAAACCAGCATGGGTTCATGGAAGGCAAATCTTGTATCACGAACCTCTTGGAGTTTTATGACAAGGTGACAGAAGTAAGACACGAGAGAGAGGGGTGGGTTGATTGCGTTTTCCTAGACTGCAGGAAGACCTTTGACACAGTTCCCCACAAGAGATTAGTGCAGAAGCTGGAGGATCAGGCGCATGTAACAGGGAGGGCACTGCAGTGGATCAGGGAATACCTGACAGGAAGGCAGCAACCAGTAATGGTACGTGAAGAGGTATCACAGTGTGCGCCTATGACGAGCGGGGTCCCACAGGGGTCAGTTCTAGGACCAGTGCTATTTTTGATATAAGCGAACGACATGATGGAAGGAATAGACTCTGAAGTGTCCCTATTCGCAGATGATGTGAAGTTGATGAGAAGAATTGAATCGGATGAGGATGAGGCAGGACTGCAAAGAGACCTGGACAGGCTGGACATGTGGTCCGGAAACTGGCTTCTCGAATTCAACCCTGCCAAATGCAAAGTCATGAAGATTGGGGAGGGGTAATGAAGACCGCAGACAGAGTATAGGCTAGCTGGACAAAGACTACAGACCTCACTCAGGGAGAAAGATCTTGGGGTGACCATAACACTGAGCACGTCACCGGAGGCACACATCAACCAAATAACTGCTGCAGCATACGGGCGCCTGGCAAACCTGAGAATAGCGTTCCGATACCTTAATAAATAATCGTTCAAGACACTGTACACTGTGTATGTTAGGCCCATACTGGAGTATGCAGCACCAGTCTGGAACCCACACCTGGTCAAGCACGTCAAGAAGTTAGAGAAAGTACAAAGATTTGCAACAAGGCTAGTTCCAGAGCTCAGGGGAATGTCGTACGAGGAAAGGTTGAGGGAAATCGGACTGACGACACTGGAGGACAGGAGGATCAGGGGAGACATGATAACGACATACAAGATACTGCGGGGAATAGACAAGGTGGACAGAGACAGGATGTTCCAGATAGGGGACACAGAAACAAGGGGTCACAATTAGAAAGTATTTATTCAGTCAAAGAGTCGTCAGGAAGTGAAATAGCCTAGCAAGTGAAGTAGTGGAGGCAGGAACCATATATAGTTTTAAGAAGAGGTATGATAAAGCTCAGGAAGCAGAGAGGGAGAGGACCTAGTAGCGATAAGTGAAGAGGCGGGGCCAAGAGCTGAGTCTCTACCCCTGCAACCACAATTAGATGAGTACAATTAGGTGAGTACACACACACACAAACACACATGGGCCTGACGTAGATGGTATACAGAGTCTTAAACGAGTCCTTACTGAGGTATCGGAACGCTATCCGTAGGTTTGCCAGGCGCCCGTATGCTGCAGCAGTTATCTGATTGGTGTGCGCCTCAGGAGATATGCTCGGTGTTATACTCACCCCCAGATCTTTTTCCTTGAGTGAGGTTTGCAGTCTTTGGCCATCTAAACTTTATTGTGTCTGCGGTCTTCTTTGCCCTTCCCCAATCTTCATGACTTTGCATGTGGCAGGGTTAAATTCAAGGAGCCAGTTGCTGGACCAGGCTTGTAGCCTGTCAAGGTCTCTTTGTAGTCCTGCCTGATCCTCGTCCGATTCGATTCTTCTCATTAACTTCACATCATCTGCAAACAAGGACACTTCTGAGTCTATCCCTTCCGTTATGTCGTTCACGTATACCAAGAACAGCACAGGTCCTAGGACTGACCCCTGTGGAACCCCGCTTGTCACAGGCGCCCACTCTGACACCTCGTCGCGAACCATGACTCGTTGTTGCCTCCCTGTCAGATATTCTCTGATCCATTGCAGTGCCTTTCCTGTTATGTGTGCCTGGTCCTCTAGCTTTTGCAGTAACCTCTTGTGAGGAACTGTGTCGAAGGCCTTCTTGCAG
>NC_091294.1:40431728-40439228 GCF_038502225.1 Cherax quadricarinatus | reverse complement strand
ACACACACACATGTATATGTATATATATATATATATATATATATATATATATATATATATATATATATATATATATATATATATATATATATTTATTATCACACTGGCCGATTCCCACCAAGGCAGGGTGGCCCGAAAAAGAAAAACTTTCACCATCATTCACTCCATGACTGTCTTGCCAGAAGGGTGCTTTACACTACAGTTTTTAAACTGCACAATTAACACCCCTCCTTCAGAGTGCAGGCACTGTACTTCCCATCTCCAGGACTCAAGTCCGGCCTGCCGGTTTCCCTGAACCCCTTCATAAATGTTACTTTGCTCACACTCCAACAGCACGTCAAGTATTAAAAACCATTTGTCTCTATTCACTTCTATCAAACACGCTCACGCATGCCTGCTGGACATGCCTGCTGGAAGTCCAAGCCCCTCGCACACAAAACCTCCTTTACCCCCTCCCTCCAACCTTTCCTAGGCAGACCCCTACCTCGCCTTCCTTCCACTACAGACTGATACACTCTTGAAGTCATTCTGTTTCGCTCCATTCTCTCTACATGTCCGAACCACCTCAACAACCCTTCCTCAGTCCTCTGGACAACAGTTTTGGTAATCCTGCACCTCCTCCTAACTTCCAAACTACGAATTCTCTGCATTATATTCACACCACACATTGCCCTCAGACATGACATCTCCACTGCCTCCAGCCTTCTCCTCGCTGCAACTTTCATCACCCATGCTTCACACCCATATAAGAGCGTTGGTAAAACTATACTCTCATACACTCCCCTCTTTGTCTCCAAGGACAAAGTTCTTTGTCTCCACAGACTCCTAAGTGCACCACTCACCCTTTTCCCCTCATCAATTCTATGATTCACCTCATCTTTCATAGACCCATCCGCTGACACGTCCACTCCCAAATATCTGAATACATTCACCTCCTCCATACTCTCTCCCTCCAATCTGATATCCAATCTTTCTTCAGATTCTCCCAAGAGCACAGTGTCATCAGCAAAGAGCAACTGTGACAACTCCCACTTTATGTGTGATTCTTTATCTTTTAACTCCACGCCTTTTGCCAAGACCCTCACATTTACTTCTCTTACAACCCCATCTATAAATATATTAAACAACCACGGTGACATCACACATCCTTGTCTAAGGCCTACTTTTACTGGGAAATAATTTCCCTCTTTCCTACATACTCTAACTTGAGCCTCACTATCCTCGTAAAAACTCTTCACTGCTTTCAGTAACCTACCTCCTACACCATACACCTGCAACATCTGCCACATTGCCCCCCTATCCACCCTGTCATACGCCTTTTCCAAATCCATAAATGCCACAAAGACCTCTTTAGCCTTATCTAAATACTGTTCACTTATATGTTTCACTGTAAACACCTGGTTCACACACCCCCTACCTTTCCTAATTCGTCCTTGTTCATCTGCTAACCTATTCTCAGTCTTACTTTAAATTCTTTCAGTAATAACTCTACCATACACTTTACCAGGTATACTCAACAGACTTATCCCCCTATAATTTTTGCACTCTCTTTTATCCCCTTTGCCTTTATACAAAGGAACTATGCATGCTCTCTGCCAATCCCTAGGTACCTTATCCTCTTCCATACATTTATTAAATAATTGCACCAACCACTCCAAAACTATATCCCCACCTGCTTTTAACATTTCTATCTTTATCCCATCAATCCCGGCTGCCTTACCCCCTTTCATTTTACCTACTGTCTCACGAATTTCCCCCACACTCACAACTGGCTCTTCCTCACTCCTACAAGATGTTATTCCTCCTTGCCCTATACACGAAATCACAGCTTCCCTATTTTCGTCAACATTTAACAATTCCTCAAAATATTCCCTCCATCTTCCCAATACATCTAACTCTCCATTTAATAACTCTCCTCTCCTATTTTTAACTGACAGATCCATTTGTTCTCTAGGCTTTCTTAGCTTGTTAATCTCACTCCAAAACTTTTTCTTATTTTCAACAAAATTTGTTGATAACATCTCACCCACTCTCTCATTTGCTCTCTTTTTACATTGCTTCACCACTCTCTTAACCTCTCTCTTTTTCTCCATATACTCTTCCCTCCTTGCATCACTTCTACTTTGTAAAAACTTCTCATATGCTAACTTTTTCTCCCTTACTACTCTCTTTACATCATCATTCCACCAATCGCTCCTCTTCCCTCCCACACCCACTTTCCTGTAACCACAAACTTCTGCTGAACACTCTAACACTACATTTTTAAACCTACCCCATACCTCTTCGACCCCATTGCCTATGCTCTCATTAGCCCATCTATCCTCCAATAGCTGTTTATATCTTACCTTAACTGCCTCCTCTTTTAGTTTATAAACCTTCACCTCTCTCTTCCCTGATGCTTCTATTCTCCTTGTATCCCATCTACCTTTTACTCTCAGTGTAGCTACAACTAGAAAGTGATCTGATATATCTGTGGCCCCTCTATAAACATGTGCATCCTGAAGTCTACTCAACAGTCTTTTATCTACCAATACATAATCCAACAAACTACTGTCATATCGCCCTACATCATACCTTGTATACTTATTTATCCTCTTTTTCTTAAAATATGTATTACCTATAACTAAACCCCTTTCTGTACAAAGTTCAATCAAAGGGCTCCCATTATCATTTACACCTGGCACCCCAAACTTACCTACCACACCCTCTCTAAAAGTTTCTCCTACTTTAGCATTCAAGTCCCCTACCACAATTACTCTCTCACTTGGTTCAAAGGCTCCTATACATTCACTTAACATCTCCCAAAATCTCTCTTTCTCCTATGCATTCCTCTCTTCTCTAGGTGCATACACGCTTATTATGACCCACTTCTCGCATCCAACCTTCACTTTAATCCACATAATTCTTGAATTTACACATTCATATTCTCTTTTCTCCTTCCATAACTGATCATTCAACATTACTGCTACAACATTATGGATATATTCACTTAGGCTTTGATATTATGAAACTTAATAATAACAGTCATAGAGTAATGCTGGGTAATGATAATTTTAGAAGTTGTATAAAAGCAAAGGTGAACAGGAAAAATGTGCAAAAGCAAAAACATATGATGGTATTTTATGCTAACCAGATACTCCAGATTTAATCCCATTTATTTCCCCCCACCGAAACTCCCCTACCCCCTTCAGCTTTGTTTCGCTTAGAGCCAGGACATCCAACTTCTTTTCATTCATAACATCAGCAATCATCTGTTTCTTTTCATCCGCACTACATCCACGCACATTCAAGCATCCCAGTTTTATAAAGTTTTTCTTCTTCTCTTTTTTAGTATATATATATATATATATATATATATATATATATATATATATATATATATATATATATATATATATATATATATATATATATATATATATATATATATATATATATATATATATATATAGGGAAGTACCACCTCTATAGCTGGTCTGGGGACCCTCATCCTCAGAGAAGACAATAAACGTACCTCAGGGAAAACTCAAGTTTCTCCCCGGAGCTGTTTGAATATTTTCTTCTCCTACCACCCCCTATATATTTTTTATTTTCTATGTGAACATTTATTAATAAACAAAATACATTTACAGAAAAAAACATAAACATGAATACAATGGCGCAATGTATCAAAGATCATGAATTTCCTCCAGCTCCTCCGAGGCTGGACGTGAGCCAAGTATGCAGCAAGCATTTCCCCTCTGGATGGCGACGCTGAGGCGCTGGAACATGAAAGTGGCTGCCCTTGGGTCCCTGGTGGTGTCGATGAGTCTGGAAACCAATTCTTTAAGGAAACGTGTGGCATTTTTTCCCCATGATCCCAAGGTCTCTGATCCCACTGGGACAAATTGATACTGTTGGCTAATGTCCCTGTACTTGCAGATCTTGTACTCCTCCTTGTGGTCAGCAGCTCCTCCCTGTCACCCCACACTGTGATGGATATAGGTGTCAGCCAGTGTGGACACACAGGTATAGTCCCATGCTAAGAGCTTTCCATTCTTCCAAGGATAGATGGTGATCCCGTCGGGGCGGTTTGCTGGGTTGTGGGTATTGTTTGCTGCAAGTGATCGGGGCTCCCTCTCGGCAGGGCATCCAGCTGTAGCAAGGGTTCTCTTAATGATGTCGTTGACCTCATTGTGTCTTGCATGCCAGCCCTTGGTTTTGGAACAGTTAAGACCATGTAGACCGTATTGGTCTGCTTGCACTTCGCCGCAAATACACATATATTCTGTGTGAATTGGGGCAGCAAGGCGCAGAGCCACTGCAATACGGAGGGTCTTAGGGTCGAGTCGCGTTCCCATTGCCTATATGGGAACTGTTTGGAGGAAGTCCCCGGAGTGATGTGCACTCACAGCCTGGAGACGGGCAATCACCCTATCTGAAGTTGCAGCCCTGAGCATGTTGGCAAGCACCTTTTCAGCAATTGGGCCATCCCAGCTTGACTGTTTGTGAGCCAGTGCTGCACTAGGGTTTGGTTCTGGAGCAGCAAGAGTCTCCCATTCGGTGATGGCACTGGCATAGCTAGGGTCTTCTATTCCTGCTGAGTCACTGAGGGTGTCAGGAAGAATTTGTCTTATCAACTCGTTTGATGCAATGGAAGAGGATAGGAAAGCTGGTAGAGCAATCTGGGAGGATCTGCGTACTCCTAGCCCTCCAAGCCTGACCGGAAGTGAGGCTTGCAACCACTGTCCATCGTCAAGGGAAAGATTCAATACACTCTCTAGCATGGCCTTCAGGAGAGAGTCATATTCCTTGAGTTTTGGACTGCTGAAGGCTGGGGAGCATCTCAGAAAATAGGTAAGTTTTGGGATTGAAAGGCACCTGGTGAGTAGGTAGAAGGCATCGTGTGTGTCAATGTCTTTCATCCTGCTTTCCATCGCCCGGAGGTCTGAGACTTTTTTTTCCTAGGATCAGATCGATGGCATTGGACCCAAGAGGAGCACCGAGGAGAGTGCTATTGGCTGGATCAATGGCTCGTGCTCCTGGTAAAACGGCACTAATATTCTGGATCATCTGTTGATTGGTAGAAACTATTTCACATTTGGTGGGGTTTAAAGAAAGGCCCAGGCTTTCTCTCATGTCTTTAATTTTACTGATGTCCTCCAGGAGAGATTCTGTTGTGCCAGCTAGGGTACCATCGTCCAGGAACCAGATATTGAGCTCGCTGGAGAGTGCCTCCGTAACTTCTTTGATGACCAAACAAAATAGAAAGGGGGCGAGAGGGTCCCCATGTTGCACGCCCTCACATGAGTCAATTTCATGGTCCCCAAACAATAGTTTGGAAGTCACACTATAACACGATTCTATGAAGGGATAAAGGGAAGGGAAGTTTCTGTAAACTGCTTGGAGAGCAGCATCCCTTCTGACTGAGTTGAAAGCATTGGCAAAGTCCAATTTGACCAAGGCTTTTTCATAGGACATGTTTTTGATATATACTCGTGCTGCGTGGGCAGCTGCTTCACAGCCCTGTTGAACGCCGAAACCGAGCTGAGTTGGTTTCAGCATTGCAGCAGCCTCTTGACTCACCCTTCTTACTGCAGCCTTGGCGACTAGGCGCCGAAGGGTGTTACCCACTGCAATGGGCCTGATTCCGCCATCCTTTTTCCGGAGGGCACACAATGAGGCACCAAAGAAAAAGGGTCTGATGGCCTCTGGGACACCGCCAGCCAGGCACAGGTTGGAAAATTTGGTGAGTTCAGACAGCAGCCTTTCTGAAACCTCACCAAGTGCTGGATTGAGTATTTGTTTTAAGTGTTGAGGCCTTAAACCGGTAAAACCTCCTGCTGAGCCCTGTGGAAATGACATAGCAGCTTTATACACATCAGCATCCTGTAAGGTTAGATGTTCTTCGTCTGCTGCAATGTCAGGGAGGTCAACGTTGGTACTGGGAGCCCTGGGTGGATGTTTGTCCTTCAGAGCTTGCGCCGTGCTGACGTCCTTGGGAGCGATGGTATCCTCACTGGTTATAAGTTTCAAAGCTCCAATAGTATTACCCTCTTCTATTTTTTTGCTAATTTGGGCTCTGATTTTTGAGGTGTCGGGTGTCCTGTTGTTGGCATTTGACCGGCGGGTGTTTGTCGCCCTAGGGGGGAAACGGACGAGGTTGTCATCCCTTGGGAATGCATTTATTGTCCTAATAACATATATATATATATATATATATATATATATATATATATATATATATATATATATATATATATATATATATATATATATATATATATATATATATATATATATATATATATATATATATATATATATATATATATATATATATATATATATATATATATATATATATATATATATATAGATGTACGTATGTATATACTATATATATATAAAAATATATATATATATATATCTATATCTATATCTATATATATATATATATATATATATATATATATATATATATATATATATGCAAATAATCGAAGACGGGTGCTCTTAACTATGCAGGACACGCAAGCTCAAGTACTTTCACATTTCTCAGTGCGTCATCAGGAACTGTGCAATGTTGCAAGGGAGCAACCAAAGCAGGAAGAGAGGTCTCAGAGTAGCGTAGGTGTCACCGGCCACGGTTACTCTTAGACTGGGTTAGTTGTCGGTGCCAACCCCACCCTTCCATCATCCCCCTACTACCCATATGGGGTAGGAGGGTTTCTGAGATGTCAAGTAGGAAATTATAAGATATAAAAAGCCAGCCCCAAGCTTTTTCTAATTGTTTATAACAGGTCATGGGTTTGAGAAAATAAGTGTTTCGTTAGATATTGTAGACATGGATAGCTATTATTCTGTGTGACCTTTTCAAATAATGAAAGAAAGGAATACAATGTGTTCTTTGTCCGTTGAAATGTCCTGCTCTGAGGTGCTCGAATGTTCTACCCATGTACTCACAAGTATCTCTTCCTACATATTGTCTACTATTTTCCTCAGTGTCGGTTATTACGCCATACTTGGGGATCTATGCCTATCCGATAACATTTTTATGATCTAAATTCTACTTATACACTTTAACCTCTCCTTACGTTATCTCGTTATCTTGTGTGCTTGTCACTGTCTGGTACATTAACACGCGTTATATAACCATCACAACTGACGTGATTTGCAGTTTTGGTGCGTAGACACTGGACGGGCGTCACCAGTCCATCAATCCACCTGGCATAATGAACAATTCTGTGATTTTGTTTAGCATTGTTGTTTAAGATTGTGTACAATGGACTCTGCTAAATAATTATCGAGCTTGTATAACCCATAATTTGAGTTGTATATCGTATTCCTTTCATGTTTCAACAGGGAAGATTCGATTATGTTTCTTTCCCTGACAGAATTGTTTGGTACTATAATCTGGGCAGCAACCCACCCCAGTGGGTGATTACATGCACTAATGTTGTTAAAGATACCATTCGACCCCTGCCCTGTCCTGACTGAATATTTATGCTGGGCAATTCT
>NC_091294.1:40424228-40426728 GCF_038502225.1 Cherax quadricarinatus | reverse complement strand
AGTGGAATGGGAACACAAGAAAATATTCTCTGCCACCATCTTTCTTGCCACCATCATTCCTGCCACCATCATTCCTGCCACCATCGTTCCTGCCAATATCATTCCTGCTACCATTATTCCTGCCACCAACATTCCTTCCACCATCATTCTTGCCACCATCATTCCTGCCACCATCATTCCTGCCACCATCATTCCTGCAACCATCATTCCTGCTACCATCATTCCTGCCACCATCATTCCTACTACCATCATTCCTGCCACCATTATTCCTGGGACCATCATTCTTGCCACCATCATTCCTGCTACCATCATTCCTGCCACCATCATTCCTGCCACCATCATTCCTGCTACCATCATTCCTGCCTCCATCATTCTTGCTACCATCATTCCTCCCACCATCATTCCTGCTATCATCGTTCCTGCCAGTATCATTCCTGCTACCATTATTCCTGCCACCAACATTCCTGCCACCATCATTACTTCCACCATCATTCCTGCCACCATCATTACTTCCACCATCATTCCTGCCACAATCATTTCTGCTGCCATCATTCCTACCACCATCATTCCTGCTATCATCATTCCTGCCACCATCATTCTTGCTACCATCATTACTAACACCATCATTCTTGCTACCATTATTCCTGCCACCATCATTCCTACAACCATCATTCCTGCTACCATCATTCCTGCCACCATCATTCTTGATACAATCATTCCTGCCACCATCATTCCTGCTACTATTATTCCTGCTACCATCATTCCTGCCACCATCATTACTTCCACCATCATTCCTGCCACCATCATTACTTCCACCATCATTCCTGCCACCATCATTCCTGCTACCGTCATTCCTAACACCATCATTCCTGCTACCATCATTCCTGCTACCATCATTCCTGCCACCATCATTCCTACCATCATCATTCCTGCTACCATCATTCCTGCCACCATCATTCCTGCTACCATCATTCCTGTCACCATCACTCCTGACACCATCATTCCTGCCACCATCATTCCTGCCACCATCATTCCTGCCACCATCATTCCTGCCACCATCATTACTTCCACCATCATTCCTGCCACAATCATTCCTGCCACCATCAATCCTGCCACCATCATTCCTGCCACCATCAATCCTGCCATCATCATTCCTGCTACCATCATTCCTGCCATCATCATTCCTGCTACCATCATTCCTGCTACCATCATTCCTGTCACCATCATTCTTGCCACCATCATTCCTGCTACCATCATTCCTGCTACCATCATTCCTGCAACCAATCTTCCTGCTACCATCATTCCTGCCACCATCATTCTTGCCACCATAATTTCTGCCACCATCATTCCTGCTACCATCATTCCTACTACCATCATTCTTGTCACCATCATTCCTGCCACCATCATTCCTGCTACCATCATTCCTGCCACAATTACTCCTGTCATCATTATTTCCTCCGCCATCATTCCTGCTACCATCATTACTTCCATCATTCCTGTCACCATCATTCTTGCCACCATCATTCCTACCACCACATTTCCTACTACCATCATACCTGACATCATCATTCTTGCTACCATCATTCCTGCCATCATCATTCTTGCCACCATCATTCCTGCCACCATCATTCCTGCTAACATCATTCCTGCTACCGCCATTCCTGCTACCATCATTCCTGCCACCATCATTCTTGCCACCATCATTCCTACTACCATCATTCCTGCTATCTTCATTCTTGCCACCATCATTCCTGCTACCATCATTCCTGCTAACAGCATTCCTGCTACCGTCATTCCTGCTACCATCATTCCTGCCATCATCATTCTTGCCACCATCATTCCTACTTCCATCATTCCTGCTATCATCATTCCTGCCACAATCATTCTTGCCACTATCATTTCTGCCACCATTATTCCTGCAACCATCATTCCAGCTACCATCATTCCTGTCACCATCATTCCTGCCACCATCATTCCTTCCACCATCATTCCTTCCACCATCATTCCTGCCACCATCCTTCCTGCCATCACCATTCCTTCCACTATCATTCCTGCTACCATCATTCAATCCACCATCATTCCTATCACCATCATTCTCGCTACCATCATTCCTACCACTATCATTCCTTCTACCATTATCCCTGCCACCATCATTCCTGCTACCATCATTCCTGCCACCATCATTCCTGCTACCATCATTCTTGCCACCATCATTCCTGCTACCGTCATTCTTGCCACTATCATTCTTGTTAGTATCATTCCTGCCATCATAATGTTCAAAATCATTCATCCTAAGGGTTTTAACGAAAAAAATAACACACAACACTGCTTTAAGAAGAGGTATAACAAGGCTGTTCGAGCGGGGAGAGAGTGACCTAGCAGCGACTAGTGAAGAGGCAGGGCCAGGAGCTATGAATCGACCTCTGCAACCACATATGAGTGAGTAGATAAAGGTATTCACACACACACACAGACACACACACACACACACACACACACA
>NC_091294.1:40411728-40419228 GCF_038502225.1 Cherax quadricarinatus | reverse complement strand
CCAGTACTTGAATACGTTCAGCAGGTACCCAAGTTTTTCTTTAAACGAGACAGGAACATTTTCATGCTAGGGACTGAATTTTGTCTTTCACAGGACTCGAGCGTTTTTTGTATATACACAGGATATGAGATTCCAGCAGTACTGGAGTTTTCGAATATATTTTTTTCCCATGGATGCTACGTAGAAAGTTGATAGACAGGAACCATCCAGGGAGTTACTACCGTCGTGACATGAGAGTACGAAATGAACACCTATTAAATTTTTTCCACTTTGACAGGATTGCTAATTTTTTTTCTTTGCGTCTCGAATACTTAAGATAACAGGTAAACTTTAGAAATTTCTATTTACATTCAGTATCCTCATACCTTTTTATTCCAATATGATTCTCAATAGTTCTTAATCCTGTAATATTTCCTCTCCAACATAGGAGAGGAAATATTACAGACTGACAGACTGGACCACTTGGAATGTCATCCCCAGAGACACTAACTGATAGCAGGATGATAGACAAGGGCAACGCATTTGAAAGGACACCTTGTCTATATGCTTGTGTGTGTGTGTGTGTGTGTGTGTGTGTTTGTGTTGAGGTAGATTTCAATACAGCTTATGGGTAAGCACACGGCTCAAAATCTACCACGAATAAAAGGCAGACCCTTAAATATACGAGATATTTTTGCTTGAAGAAAAACGTGCTGATAAATAAGAGGAAATATGTTTATGGTGCAGTGTCACAAGCGGGGTCCCTCAAGCATCAGTAATTGCCATGAGAATTTTTTTTTTATTTTGCAGAAATAACTTTCAATATACAGTAAATAAATATTTAATAAGACAAACTTAACAAATAGAAAATAAGAAAAAATAAACAAAATCTTATTATTTAATCTAAAGCTCTAAACCTTGGCAATTTTTGTATTGCAAGAGTTCTAAGGAAAAATGATGCAATACGGCGTTTTAGCTCTCAGTGTACATATGCTGAGAGCTTATTATATACCCTATTTTAAGGATTAAAACATTCTTGACTGAAAATGAACGGGTGTTACGGAGCCTTAATGGCCATTGCTTAATTAATTTGCTACAAACCAGTAAAGAAATCATACAAAATATGAAAACTGATTAACAGTAAATCTCTACAGAAACAATTAAATAAAACGGTGAAGTGAACTGAGAAAACAGATAATGGAAGTTAACACTGATACAGTTCACACAGTGATAATAAGAAACGGAGTAAACAGGTCACACGTTGAATACTGAGAACGTCAAGTCACAAAAATGTGGCTGGAACATTTCACCAAAAACCTGCACTTATGAAGGAACCTCGTGACGACATTTCGGTCTGTCCTGAACCATTGTCATGTTACAACTGGGACGAGAAAATAAGAGAAGGATCGAAGACGAAACAGTAGAAGGGCGGTGAAGAAGGGATGGATAGTAGAAAAAAAGAATCTTGGAGGAAGTGAAAATATCGAGGAAATTACGAAGAACTGGACGCATACCTGCTGGATGGAGAAAGACTAAAATGCATTTAATGAACATAATTGTGTGATAAAGTATCGAAGACATGGGACAGATACAGAGATTCTGAAGTCGTTACAAACATCAGAGTACGCAAAACAACCACTGTGAAAAGACAGCGAACTTTCAAGCACTTTCGTGATTTCTCACGAACAGGTCCTTGATAATGCGAGAACTCACGAATGCGCTTGGAAGTTCACTATTTTTTTCACAATGGTTGTGTTGCATATTGTGATATCCCCTGTTTACTGGTATCTTATTGCACATCAGAATTCTAACTTTGCATTATTAACCGCTAGTATTAATAATGCAAGAAAGATAAGCAGAGAGGCTTATTTTCCTGTGGTCTAGTTTCCTTGTTAGGTTTAAAGTCTGTTAATCGAACGAGGGCCATTAAAGACGCATATCACCAATCAAGAATATTTTAATCCCTAATAGGAGTTAAACACTTAGTATACATACACTGAAAAAATATACACCTCTCGGAGTGTATGCCTTGGCGGCTCGTCCATAGGAGCTGCACAGCTGCAGTCCCCCTCAAATACTCACTGCCAGACGTATGACTCCATCAACCTTACGCTAAAATAATTCGCAACTGAAAAAATATATTACACGAAAAAATCTGTTGTAAGTTGTTTTCCATGTATTTATAAGCGATTTTGTTGTTGTTGTTGTTGCTGAAACAAGATAAAAAATGATTAAAAATAGAAGGTTGATGCGGTACGAGCCAATTTATCCCCGGAAGATTTCATGATTGTATGATAGTTTAACTTACACTCTATAAATCCTAATTTTAAAAAAACTTTCAGATGCCCAGAGAGTAAAATACTATGAAGAAATTCACAACACGATTAAGAGGAGACATGATAACTTCATACTTGACCATACAAAAATAATAAAATACACTAATATGTCGATTATTACCCTTTTAATCGAAACTGATCAAAATTTATGTTATTTCCGACTATTTCCTGCTTACTACCAAAATTCTAATATTTTAAATATTTATAGTCAGAATACCAAATCTCTTAGATTTTAAAAGGAACACCAGGAGCATCCATCTGCTCGCGTAACTAAGACGAGAAACCAGGAGCATCCCTCTGCTCGCGTAACTAAGACGAGACACCCCGAGCATACCTCTGCTCGCGTAACTAAGACGAGAAACCCGGAGCATCCCTCTGCTCGCGTAACTAAGACGAGAAACCCCGAGCATACTTCTGCTCGCGTAACTAAGACGAGAAACCCGGAGCATCCCTCTGCTCGCGTAACTAAGACGAGAAACCCCGAGCATACCTCTGCTCGCGTAACTAAGACGAGAAACCCGGAGCATACCTCTGCTCGCGTAACTAAGACGAGAAACCCGGAGCATACCTCTGCTCGCGTAACTAAGACGGGAAATCAGGAGCATACCTCTCTACGCCTGTAACTAAAGACAGGACACACCAAGCATACCTCTGCTAATTTGAATGAAAACCTAGCACTAGGAATATTGCTGTGGGTCTGTCACTATATCAAGGTACTCGCGGGGGAATTAGAGTTCGATGACCGCTAACAAACAGATGACTGAACACATCAAGCACAGACTTGGCCAGTATCCAATACAAAGGAATTAGAATCCAGAACGTCGGGGCTGTGGGGAGAGGGAACGTCCGGGTGTGGGGAGAGGGACGTCCGGGTGTGGGGAGAGGGACGCCTGGGTGTGGGGGAGAGGGACGTCTGGATGTGGGGAGAGGGACGTCTGGGTGTGGGGAGAGGGACGTCTGGATGTGGGGAGAGGGACGTCTGGGCGTGGGGAGAGGGACGTCTGGGTGTGGGGAGAGAGGGACGTCTGGGTGTGGGGAGAGAGGGACGTCTGGGTGTGGGGAGAGGGACGTCTGGATGTGGGGAGAGGGACGTCTGGGCGTGGGGAGAGGGACGTCTGGGTGTGGAGAGAGGGACGTCTGGATGTGGGGAGAGAGGGACGTCTGGGTGTGGAGAGAGAGGGGTGATGGCGAACTGTACATAATTTAAATGTCAGAGAGATGTACTTACCCTCGCAACGACGTGAAATTAATAATTGTAATTTTAGTAATTGTGGGATACGATATAAAGTTCTGAGATCAATATATATGTTACGCTTTTTACACAGAACTTTCAAACTTGGCTTAGAAAGTCACGATCGTCTGGCCAAACAAGCCGCATTAACATTGCTAAAATCACTCCAAACATATTTTATTAATATATATATATATATATATATATAATAATAATACCAATTAAACTGAGGTTGACTTAAAATGAACTGAATAGAATTAAATAAATTGTATTGCTTCAATTTTGGTGAAATTAGATTAGGCTGATAAGTGAGCTTTTGGGCCAACAATAGAAATTTGTATACCAGGTTAAGTCACAAAAATGTCTAAATGTATACTGGAACTTTGTTTTTATAAAGGATTTGTATTAAGGGGAAATTTCTCTTCATAACTCACGAAATCGTAATGCCACGATTGCAAACAAACCATACCACGGGTGGGGTTTGAACGCGAAAGTCTGGAGTTTTGAGACTCTTTGACCGCGGGCTCAAACCCCACCCGTGATGTGGTTTGGAAATTTCTCTTATTTGACGTAGGCAGCCTCAAAAGCACTGTATATATATACCAGTGATGTTAAATTATTGAATGTTTATCGTTTTGGGGAAAAGTTACTGTTTCTTCAGCATAATTGTAATCGAAAACGAAGGGAGGAATTTCACGTTGCGAGAAATATAGTTTTGTATCAGAGAAATTACATGTGAGGTCATCCGAGGTCAAATGGAATTAATTTTAGGGAGAAGAAAAAAAGTATTGCATGATAGGAGAAAGACTGAATCTCAGAGGTGGTTATTTTGTCTCATTGCGAGCAAAAAAAAAATCTCTCTCTTGCTTCTTACTTCTCCAGAAGCTTTCAGACTTTAGAAGCATGAGACAAGCTTATTATTATTATTATAATCAAGGGGAAGCGCTAAACCCGTAGGATTATACAGCTCCTGGGAGGGGTATGAGGAAGGTATTCAGGTTAAATTCAGGGAACTGGAGCACAGATCCAGTTCCCTAGATCAAGAGCCCCTCACCAGGGTGAAGGAACCTCCCTTGAGGGGTTGAGACAAGCTGAATGTCTCTCTCTCTCTCTTCTAAGACAGACACTGGACACACGAAGACCACAATGGAAACAAGTCACTTTGTTTGACTTTTTGGAGTTATCGTGATGGGTAATTTACACATATGTATGTGTGATAATTTGTGTAACTACAGTGGACCCTCGAATTTAGTCCTGCCTTTTCTGTATGCAAAACTATTTTTATTATCTATAAAATGTATTTTTTTGTTAATATTTTTGGGTGTCTGGAATGGTTTAATTGGATTTACATTATTTCCTATGGGAAATATTAACAAAAATACATTTTATAGATAATAAAAATAGTTTTGTATACAGAAAAGACAGGACTAAATTCGAGGGTCCATTGTATATGTATACCTGTACCTAAATAAACTTACTGTGTGTCTCTCTCGTCAATTTAGACATGAACCTTTGTCAACCAGTAACTAACCAACTAGTGAAACTGTGAATCTCCCAGTCAATGGTCTTTAAACATTAGAAACACACAGTTATTCTCCCCTTGTCAAAGGGGAGAATAACTGATTTGTCAGGAAGCAGGACAAGTGTTTCCTGACGCGGGTCTTAGTTATATGATGACCTACCGCTGGAGCTCTTGGTCATCTGACCGAGGCCTTCAGCTGGCTTACCCCTTCACCACTTTAAAAATTATAGTTATGAATATAACTATTACATATAAGTATTTCATATAAGTATTTCATATAAGTATTTCTTTGAGCAACTTGAGCATAAATTAGTTACAGACACGGGAAATGTAAAAAAAAAAAAAATCCAAAAATGGAATAATCCCCAAAAGATAAAATTATTGTGACGATAATTTTCCCATTGAAATTATTTTAGAGACTTGAATGAGATTAAAAATTGTGATATTTTAGGTTTATCTGCATTTTTGACACCGTTCTGAACGGTGAAGAAAATTATTCATTGACGGTTGTTCAATACCAGGTCATTCAACACCAGGTCATTCAACACCAGGCCATTCAACACCAGGTCATTCAACACCAGGTCATTCAACACCAGGTCATTCAACATCACGTCATTCAACATCAGGTCATTCAACACCAGGTCATTCAACACCAGGTCATTCAACACCAGGTCATTCAACACCAGGTCATTCAACACCAGGTCATTCAACACTAGGTCATTCAACACCAGGTCATTCAACACCAGGTCATTCAACACCAGGTCATTCAACATCAGGTCATTCAACATCAGGTCATTCAACATCAGGTCATTCAACATCAGGTCATTCAACACCAGGTCATTCAACACCAGGTCATTCAACACCAGGTCATTCAACACCAGGTCATTCAACACCAGGTCATTCAACACTAGGTCATTCAACACCAGGTCATTCAACACCAGGTCATTCAACACCAGGTCATTCAACACCAGGTCATTCAACATCAGGTCATTCAACATCAGGTCATTCAACATCAGGTCATTCAACACCAGGTCATTCAACACCAGGTCATTCAACACCAGGTCATTCAACACCAGGTCATTCAACACCAGGTCATTCAACACCAGGTCATTCAACACTAGGTCATTCAACACCAGGTCATTCAACACCAGGTCATTCAACACCAGGTCATTCAACACCAGGTCATTCAACACTAGGTCATTCAACACCAGGTCATTCAACACCAGGTCATTCAACACCAGGTCATTCAACACCAGGTCATTCAACATCAGGTCATTCAACACCAGGTCATTCAACACCAGGTCATTCAACACCAGGTCATTCAACACCAGGTCATTCAACACCAGGTCATTCAACACCAGGTCATTCAACACCAGGTCATTCAACACCAGGTCATACAACACCAGGTCATTCAATACCAGGTCATACAACACCAGGTCATTCAACACCAGGTCATTCAACACCAGGACTTTCAACACCAGGTCATTCAACACCAGGTCATTCAACACCAGGTCTTTCAACACCAGGTCATTCAACACCAGGTCATTCAACACCAGGTCATTCAACACCAGGTCATTCAACACCAGGTCTTTCAACACCAGGTCTTTCAACACCAGGTCATTCAACACCAGGTCATTCAACGCCAAGAATTTGGCTTTCGATGTTAAGTAGAGCAGACGATGGATCGAGCCTACACAACCAGGTGATCCAACTCTTTCTCTCTTCCAACAAGTTCTCCTCCTTCAAAGAGATGCTCCTAATAGGCTCTTGATCCACGAAACTGGAGGTAACCCTTTTCTTCCTTGGATCAAACTCGATGGCCCTTCCTCGGCAGCTGCATGACCCTTACAGATTTAGTGTTTCCCATGGATATAAAAATAATAATAATGGTACTACTACTACTACTACTACTACTACTACTAATAATAATAATAATAATAATAATAATAATAATAATAATAATAATAATAATAATAATAATAATAGTAATAATAATAATAATCTACTATCGTAAGGTTCTTCGTTATCCTTGGGATAATTTTAGTGATGCCTTAGTGAGGCACTGTGCTAAGATGGGGTGAGTAAGATTGCTGAGATGGAGTGAGTAAAAGTGCTAAGAACGGGTGAATAAGAGCTAATCTCAGCTTCCGCATGAAGTGTATACCGTTTCATCTCTCTCTCTCTCTCTCTCTCTCTCTCTCTCTCTCTCTCTCTCTCTCTCTCTCTCTCTCTCTCTCTCTCTCTCTCTCTCTCCCGTTCTTTTATATTTTCCCTTTCTCTTCACTTTCACTCAGGTGAACCGAGAGGTCAACTCCCACTCAGCTTGACCCTTCTCTCTCTGCTACCACCTTTCCTCTACCTTACCTACCCCCGCCTTCCACAACCACCACATAACTTACCCCTGCCCCACTAATAACTTGTCTCCCCCTCCC
>NC_091294.1:40389228-40401728 GCF_038502225.1 Cherax quadricarinatus | reverse complement strand
CCTCATTAGTATTACGGATACACAGAAGTGAATTGTATTTCTGGGACATATAAACAACTGACGTGCTCACACACACACACACGCGCGCACACACATACACACTCGGGGCCAGGAGCTGGGTCTCGACCCCTGAAACCACAACTAGGTGAGTACACACAGCTGATCCTTGGAATTTGACCGCCTCCCCCACAAACCTCTTACCTTTCCCCTCCCTCGCGTCTCTCCCTCTCAATACCCTCTTTCCCTCCTTTCTCCCTCTCTCTCTCTTTCTCTCCCTCTCCCTCTCTTTCTCCCTCTCTCTACCCTTTCTCTCCCCCTCACATTTCTCTCTCTCCCCGTTGGTCTTATCCCTCACCCCCATACTCTCTCCTCTCTCTCCCTCTTTCTACCCTTTCTCTCTCCTCTCTCTCCCTCTTTTTACCCTTTCTCTCTCTCCCCCACACCCTCTCCCTCCTCTACACATGTAGTAAAAGGTAGTACATAACTGGGTGAAAGAATGACTTGTTAACACACGCTAGTATTATAATTATTAGAACTACTCTCAGTGTTAATGGTATCTCATTAGTATTACGGATACACAGAAGTGAATTGTATTTCTGGGACATATAAACAACTGACGTGCTCACACACACACACACGCGCGCACACACATACACACTCGGGGCCAGGAGCTGGGTCTCGACCCCTGAAACCACAACTAGGTGAGTACACACAGCTGATCCTTGGAATTTGACTGCCTCCCCCACAGACCTCTTACCTTTTCCCTCCCTCGCGTTTCTCTCTCTCATAGCCTTCTTCCCTCCTTTCTCCCTCTCTCTCTCTTTCTCTCCCTCTCCCTCTCCCTCTCTTTCTCCCTCTCTCTACCCTTTCTCTCCCCCCTCACATTTCTCTCCCTCCCCCTTGGTCTTATCACTCACCCCCATACTCTCTCCTCTCTCTCCCTCTTTCTACCCTTTCTCTCTCCTCTCTCTCCCTCTTCCTACCCTCTCTCTCTCTCCCCCACACCCTCTCCCTCCTCTAGCCTTCTGTCTGTGGTAATAAAAAGTAAAAAAAAAAAAAAAATAAAAAAAAAAAAAAAAAAAAAAAAAAAAAAAAAAAAAATGGGTGGCCTTAGAGGACGGAAACCCAGAGATCTGGTGGACGAACCAGGGAGGAAAGACTGGGAGCTAGAGCTCCAAAAAAGGGAGGAAGAGTGGGGAAGGAAGATAGTAGAGCTTGGTAAGAAAATGGAGGAGCGGATAGCTGAAGAGTGCAGGAAGTGGGAAGTACAGGTCTTAGCAGCAGAAGCTAGGATACAGTGCTTAGAAGAGAAACTGCAAAGCCTGAAACAGATTAGAGAGACAAATGACAATTCAGGTGTGACATCAGGAAATTCAAAGTCAGGCGCAGACAAGGGGATGGTAAGCAACAACGGAGACATGCCGTACATGAAGGCCCTATCAGACCCACGTGGGGCCAGGGAAAAGACGACGAGCACACTAAGATCAAACGACAGGTCCGAAGACAATGAAGGTATGCTATATGCAGAGATTCTAACAGCCAACTGCAGTAGCAAGGGACAGCTGGTCAGGAAAGACAGTCCACTGAGAATAGAAGTTTCAGATATGACAGGGACTGAAGGCAAGAACATGTCAATGGAAGGAAATAAAATGCCTCAGAGGACGCAGATGGAGACTCAGTGGGAGGAGGAAAGGGCGAGGTCAGTTTTTGTGTACGGGCTCCAAGAAGCCAAGGGGGCCAACTTTGAAGAAATAAAACAGGAGGAGAAAAAAATGATTGAAGGCATCATGAAAACAATAGGGGAGGGCAATATGACCCAGGTGACAAATTTTCAGAGAATTGGGTGGTTTGCGAGTGGAAGGATACGGCCTGTCAGAGTAACTTTCAAGGAAGAATCAGTTCGAACCAGGATTCTGCAAGAGAAAGCAAGACTGAGGGACAAAGAGGGGTACCAGAGAGTATACCTCGACCGCGACAGAACACAAGAAGAAAGGACTACACTGAAAGAGAGGGTACAGAGACGCAAGGAGGAACGAGAAGCAATGAAAATGAGCAGGACCCAGACACAGGAGGAAGGGCAAACACACCCCACAGAATCTCCCACCAAAAGACTCCACCCGCGACATTCCCAACGCAACTGAGCAACCTATACTACAACCCACTCACTGTTCCCTCTGCCACCAATCCCCATATCACAAACCTCACCCCAACAGCTGTCCCTTATGGGCATTCTGACCCCACCCCCATCAACACAAACCCCACCTACACCACAGCCCCATATAGGCCCCCACCAAGGCTCTCGCTCCCCCAACCCCAATATTCTTGCATGACCACAATGATAGAAAAGAAACTAAAGGTTTGGTACACAAACGCGGATGGAATAATGAATAAACATGAGGAGTGGAATGAAAGAATCAGTGAAAAATCCCCAGACATCATAGCAGTCACAGAAACAAAACTCGCTGAGACAATAACAGACACAATCTTCCCAACAGGATATCAGATCCTGAGGAAAGATAGAAGGAGTAGAGGGGGAGGAGGGGTTGCACTGCTCATAAAACACCGATGGGGATTTGAGGAAATGGAAGGCATGGACATGATTGGAGAAAGAGACTACATTGTAGGTACAATTCAGTCCGGAGAACATAAAGTAGTCATTGGAGTGATGTATAACCCACCACAGAACTGCAGGAGGCCAAGAGAGGAGTACGAAGAAAACAACAGGGTGATGGTGGACACACTGGCTGAGGTGGCAAGAAGAGCTCACTCGAGCAGAGCAAAGTTACTGGTAATGGGCGATTTCAACCACAGGGAGATCGACTGGGAAAACCTGGAGCCACATGGGGGTCCCGAAACATGGAGAGCCAAGATGATGGATGTGGTACTTGAAAACCTCATGCATCAACATGTCAGGGACACAACCAGAGAGAGAGGGGAGGATGAGCCAGCAAGACTGGATCTTGTGTTCACCCTGAGCAGTTCAGACATTGAGGACATCACTTATGAGAGGCCCCTTGGAGCTAGCGATCATGTGGTTCTGAGTTTTGACTATATAGTAGAGTTACAAGTGGAGAAGGTAACAGGAACTGAAGGGGACAGGCCAAACTATAAAAGGGGGGACTACACAGGTATGAGAAACTTCCTGCAGGAGGTTCAGTGGGACAGAGAAATGGTAGGAAAATCAGTAAACGAGATGATGGAATATGTGGCAACAAAGTGCAAGGAGGCAGAGGAAAGTTTTGTTCCCAAGGGAAACGGAAATAATAGGAAGACCAAAACGAGTCCTTGGTTTACCCGAAGGTGTAGGGAGGCAAAAACTAAGTGCAACAGAGAATGGAAAAGGTACAGGAGGCATAGGACCCAGGAAAACAAGGAGATTAGTAGAAGAGCCAGAAACGAGTATGCACAGATAAGGAGGGAGGCCCAGCGACAGTATGAAAACGACATAGCATCGAAAGTCAAATCTGACCCGAAACTGCTGTATAGCCACATTAGGAGGAAGACAACAGTCAAGGACCAGGTGATAAGGCTGAGGAAGGAAGGTGGAGAACTCACAAGAAACGATCAAGAGGTATGTGAGGAGCTCAACACGAGATTTAAGGAAGTATTTACAGTAGAGACAGGAAGGACTCTGGGGGGACAGACCAGATGGGGACACCAGCAAGGAATACACCAACAAGTGTTGGACGACATACATACAGATGAGGAGGAGGTGAAGAAACTGCTAAGGGACATCGATACCTCAAAGGCAATGGGACCAGACAACATCTCCCCGTGGGTCCTTAGAGAGGGAGCAGATATGTTGTGCGTGCCACTTACCACAATCTTCAACACATCCCTGGAAACTGGGCAACTACCTGAGGTATGGAAGACGGCAAATGTAGTTCCCATTTTTAAAAAAGGAGACAGAAAAGAGGCACTAAACTATAGACCTGTGTCATTGACGTGTATAGTATGCAAAATTATGGAGAAGATTATCAGGAGGAGAGTGGTGGAGCACCTGGAACGGAACAGGAGTATAAATGCCAACCAGCACGGATTCACGGAAGGCAAATCCTGTGTCACAAACCTTCTGGAGTTTTATGATAAAATAACAGAAGTAAGACAAGAGAGAGAGGGGTGGGTTGATTGCATCTTCTTGGACTGCAAGAAGGCCTTTGACACAGTTCCTCACAAGAGATTAGTGCAGAAGCTAGAGCATCAGGCGCATATAACAGGAAGGGCACTGCAATGGATCAGAGAATACCTGACAGGGAGGCAACAACGAGTCATGGTACGTAATGATGTATCACAGTGGGCACCTGTGACGAGCGGGGTCCCACAGGGGTCGGTCCTAGGACCAGTGCTATTTTTGGTATATGTGAACGACATGACGGAAGGGTTAGACTCAGAAGTGTCCCTGTTTGCAGATGATGTGAAGTTAATGAGGAGAATTAAATCTGATGAGGACCAGGCAGGACTTCAAAGAGACCTGGACAGACTGGACACCTGGTCCAGCAAATGGCTTCTCGAATTTAATCCTGCCAAATGCAAAGTCATGAAGATGGGGGAGGGGCACAGAAGACCACAGACAGAGTATAGGCTAGGTGGCCAAAGACTGCAAACCTCACTCAAGGAGAAAGATCTTGGGGTGAGTATAACACCGAGCATGTCTCCGGAAGCACACATCAATCAGATAACTGCTGCAGCATATGGGCGCCTGGCAAACCTGAGAACAGCATTCCGATACCTTAGTAAGGAATCATTCAAGACACTGTACACCGTGTATGTCAGGCCCATACTGGAGTATGCAGCACCTGTTTGGAACCCGCACTTGATAAAGCACGTCAGGAAACTAGAGAAAGTACAAAGGTTTGCAACAAGGTTAGTTCCAGAGCTAAGGGGAATGTCCTATGAAGAAAGATTAAGGGAAATCGGCCTGACCTCACTGGAGGACAGGAGGGTCAGGGGAGACATGATAACGACATATAAAATACTGCGTGGAATAGACAAGGTGGACAAAGACAGGATGTTCCAGGGAGGGGACACAGAAACAAGAGGCCACAATTGGAAGTTGAAGACACAAATGAGTCAGAGAGATAGTAGGAAGTATTTCTTCAGTCATAGAGTTGTAAGGCAGTGGAATAGCCTAGAAAATGACGTAGTGGAGGCAGGAACCATACACAGTTTTAAGACGAGGTTTGATAAAGCTCATGGAGCGGGGAGAGAGAGGGCCTAGTAGCAACCGGTGAAGAGGCGGGGCCAGGAGCTAGGACTCGACCCCTGCAACCACAAATAGGTGAGTACACATACACATGGGGGCCCCGAAACACCGAGAGCTAAGAATTTAACAATCACAATCATCAGTCAGGTGTATATTACATACCTCGCCAGCAGTATTTTGGCCAACAGTCTCATCTGGACCTGAGGTTACTGTATCCAAACTTTTGGATACAGTAGCCTTCGATATATGTGTCTTACCACAAAAACATGTGCAGGAACAGGGAAAACTCTGTAAGCACTTACAAGGTAATTGTTCTCAATTGTCCTGTCAAAATAGGAAGGTCTGTAACTAATGGAGGAAAAAATTAACTACTCAAATATCTGGTGTTGCGGTACCTGATGATATACCCAGTGTTGATACACATTGTGTTGATGTACACAGTATTGATGTGTCTGGTGTTGATGTACCTGGTGTTGATGTACCCAGTGTCGATATACCCAGTGTTGAGGCACCTTGTGTTGATGTACATAGTACATGTACCCAGTGTTGATATACCTGGTGTTGATGTACCTGATATTGATGTACCTGGTGTTGGTGTACCTGGTGTTGATGTACTCAGTGATGATGTACCTGGTGCTGACGCACTTGGTATTGATGTACCTGGTGTTAATGTACCTGGTGTTGATGTACCTGGCGTTGATGTATCCAGTGTTGATATACCTGGTGTTGATATACCTGATATTGATGTACCTGGTGTTGATGTACCTGATGTTGATGTACCCAGTGTTGATGTACCTGGTGCTGATGCACTTGGTATTGATGTACCTGGTGTTAATGTACCTGGTGTTGATGTACCTGATATTGATGTACCTGGTGTTGATGTACCTGATGTTGATGTACCCAGTGTTGATGTACCTGGTGCTGATGCACTTGGTATTGATGTACCTGGTGTTGATATACCTGGTGTTGATGTACCTGATATTGATGTACCTGGTGTTGATGTACCTGGTGTTGATATACCCAGTGATGAAGTACCTGGTGTTGACGTACCCAGTGTTGATGTACCTGGCACTCGTTTGTTAAATGTAAACATTCGAAAATATCCTTCCAAGCTCACTGTATGGGGCAGGATATGTTGAAATAACTGATCACAAGCCTGGTGCTCCGGAGTATGGGATACCCCGTCTAGCTCCGGCTAGGCGCTTATACTTATTCTAGGATTTGGCTGGGTAGCAAAAGTACTTCGTACAGTGATGCAGAGTGCGCAGGTTCGAATCCCGCAGTGGACTGAGAGATATTGTTTTTTAGCAATTTCAGGTATATATATATATATATATATATATATATATATATATATATATATATATATATATATATATATATATATATATATATATATATATATATATATATATATATATATATATATATATATATACCTGATTCACTGTAAATTCCACCTCTGATCAAGGGTGGGACTGTTTCTCCCAAATTCTGCTCTTAGAATCTGAGTCATCTCTCACTCACACTACCACTGGTGTCCTCCCCACGCACACCTGGTACCTTACACTATCACTGGTCCCCACTCACCTCCATCTCCCTTCCCTACTCTTCCCAAACATCCTTACCAGTACATCCCAGAAAAGCCTTACTTGACACATTAACGGATGAATCGGAGGATGATAGCCAGATTTCTGCAGGGATGTCATAGCTAAGTGGAAGGGAATCGTGACATGTGTCGGGTGTACAAATGAGACAGGAGTATCAACAAGAGACCTGACTTAACCTGCAAACTCAGCTACAAGTCTGGTCATCGTCTAGGCATCTGGATTCTTCCCAACAATTCCTCGCAGCAATCAGAGGTACCAGCTCTTCAGGCTTCACCTCAGCTAATAGTCTCTAAAAGGCAACATCTATTAAAAATCTGTCACACATAATAATATCTTTATTTCTACAAGTACATGTACAAGGTATACAAGTCTAGCTGACAACAATGACATACTACTACATAGAAAGCTGCTTCTTATGCAGAGCATTTCGGGAAGTTTAGGTCATGTCCCAGGATGCGACTCACACCAGTCTACTATCACCCAGGTACCAATTATTTTTGATGGGTGAACATAGACAACCGGTGTAAGGAAACAAGCCCAATGTTTCTACCCTTGCCGGGAATCGACCCCGGACATTCTACCTGGAGTCTACCTGGAGGGCATTCCGGGGATCAACGCCCCCGCGGCCCTGTTCACGACCAGGCCTCCCGGTGGATCAGGGCCTGATCAACGAGGTTGTTAATGTTGGCCGCACGCAATCCAACGTACGAACCACAGCCCCGGCTGATCCGGCACCGTCTTTACTTATCTGTCCAGCTCCCTCTTGAAGACAACCAGGGGTCTTCCCGTAATGCTCCTTATTGCTGGTGGGAGGCTGTTGAACAGTCTTGGGCCCCGGACATTTATTGTGTTTTCTCTTAGTGTACCAGTGACACCCCTACTTTTCATTTGTGAAGCGAGAGCTTTTGTCACCAGACCACAGGCCACCTTAAAGATGATTCCACCCAGGCTGATGCCAAACTCATTGACCTTCTGAAAAAAGTTAATGATGCACCTCAGGTCACCGGAGAATTGTAAAACCTCCTCCTGTTTGGAAATGCCATGTTGGCTATTCCACCCAGGAGGGACAAGTCTCCAGTAACATCTGTCATTGGGCCATTAAACGAATTCCCTCGCCTTTTTCACTGAGAAAAACACTCACTAGAGAAGGTAAAGTCAAACTTCCCAGTACGTCCTCAAAATGAAAGCACAAATCAGCAAGAAAATTAACGAATGAAATACTGCAGGAGCAATCTGACTAATAATCAGCAATAAAATAATTGCCCTCCGGGGACTCCACTACAGGCGAAGTCCCACAAGGCAAACATTCATCTAGAGCTCCTAACAACAACAATGATCTTCACGACAACACCACCAGAGTAGGTCCAAGAATCAGAAGTGAACAAAGCTGCCATGTCTCTCTCTCTAGGATCTGAGGATGGTTTCAAGGGATTAACAGTTCAAAATGTCAAATAAATCTTCAACTCAGCATTCGGAAATGTAGAGCGTCTCCAGTACGAGTTCACAAGATCTGCCAATATCTATCTCGCTGTGTTTTTTCTTGGTGCATTCCTCTGTGCAGTTAAAAAGAAGGATGGAGAAATTAGGTCCATCGCTGTTGGCAACACCTTACGCTGCCTTGTTGCCAGTCCAGTGATGCAGCGATCATACTGAGATGAAGGCAGCTAGGGCTCAGGATCCTGCAAGGCTGCAGCTCGTGGTACACGTGAAAACATCACTAACCTCTCGTGTCAGAAATCTCTGATCAAATTGTATTTTCTAAATATCTTTGAGTCAAAAGGGACCGTTGTGCTCAGAGCTCTTCATGTTCATTTCCCAAAACTTTGTCCATTTATAAACTCTTGTTAAAACAGTGACTCAAAATTTCTCTTATTAAGCTGGAAATGAACTCAGCTGAAGACGTCCTGCAGTACTCCTGTATTGCTTGACCATAAAAAAGTCATCTAGGACCTGATCAGCGAGCTCAAGATCTGAATCTTGGATGATTGTGTACTAGCAGGTACCACAGAATTCCTTGTCGAAGACATCAGAATTATCAAAGAGCAAGTAGGGAATGTAGAACTCTGCTTAAAGCCTTCAAAATGCCGACTGATGTTCTCCTGCAAACACCCCACAGATCAAATCACAGCTGCACTGTCAGGAGCGAGTCATTGATCTTCATGCTCCACTTGACTCTAATGCTGTTGGTAAGATTTTTGGAAAAGAATCTTTGACCTCAAGCAGACGATAACCAAGATGAGTGACACTGATGTCAATGACGTCTTCTACCTCCTCATCAAAGCTAACTTACGTTTCATGATTCTCCCCAACCTTTGCCAGCCCCAAACTAGGAGAGTACGGCTGCCTCCTGAAGTTCATGCTAGATAAAAGCCTTAAATCCTTTTCTGGACGAATTACAGTGGGAACAAGCCACACTTCCAATCAGATTAGGGGAACTGGACATACATACAACATATATTCCCTTGCCAGTCTTCTTATCAGCCTCCAGTAGATCCAAAGAGCTGGTGAAGGAAATTCTAATTGAAAACATAAGCAATGTGGCAATAGTGAATAATTCCAGCTACTCTAGAGGCATCTGTGCAAAGGTGCCACTAATGTAGCTGGGGACATCAACACTGAGAAAATCAACACCAGGTACGTCAACATTAAATACATCAACACCAGCATTATACAATGAAACAAGCTGGAACTTTGGTTCACAAACAGTTTAGTTTGGAAAGCTCCAGTATGGAAAAGGATAATGCAGCAATGTTAGAGAGTACAATTCTACAAGTGAGGGAACACACTTTTTTAGCTGTGAGTTCACTTCTCTTGGGTGACTTTCAACCTAACAGTTTCCATCTTTGCAACCAGCACATGTCTAGAACCGCAGACCTTTCATATCTCACAGTGGCTCTTCTCCTTGCTGACCCTACTCACACTCAGCGCTAAGGTTTTTGCGGAAAAGTGGTAGTCTCCCATAACAGTCAGAACTGTTCGCTTACCAAAGGTTGGCACGTTAGCCACAATGAAGTCAACGAAATTATCAAGAGAAGCTCGGTCTCTGGTACCAGCACCCCGGATATGGCAGCCAGTCGTGACTGGATTGCATTATCCTTGGAAGAACGGTACATATGTATATATATATATATATATATATATATATATATATATATATATATATATATATATATATATATATATATATATATATATGTATGTGTGTGTGTGTGTGTGTGTGTGTGTGTGTGTGTGTGTGTGTGTGTGTGTGTGTGTGTGTGTGTGTGATGTCAAAGTAATTCATATGCAAAAGTCAAAGTGTAGGAAATAAGCAAGGGTGGAAAGGAGAGATAGAGAGAGAGAGAGAGAGAAAGACCTAGATTAGATACTTGTTTTCTAACTGGAGTAGAGTAAGTCTCGTGATAGTCGTAATGCAGGTTATATCTAGGAAGACAACACCACAGTCACAACTTCGGTACCTACTATATCAATACCATAATCTAAATAACTACCTTCTATATTGCTACTTTTGGATATATATATATATATATATATATATATATATATATATATATATATATATATATATATATATATATATATATATATATGTTACGTATGTGAACGAAAATATTAAAGGTGTCTCTCATTCTTCCTTTCTCTCATTCTTACTTTCTCTATAGCGGGAGAATTCTTTCTCTTCTTTCTCCCTGGTGTCCAGCAAGCGAGGAAGAGAAATCTCTTTAAACTCTGTTTACATAGTAATAAATAAACTTAAGTAAGCAGGCACTTTCACTGAGCTAAATCAACAGACATTCCGTTAAAATCAAACACATTTTAGAGAAAGCATAACGGCATGTAAGCAATGTGAAACCATACCTGTTAAGCAGTCGACGAACGGTAAAAATATCCAGTAAACAACTTGGGGGGGGAAAAGCGGAGAGCACGAGAGCAGAAGAAGAAGCGTCCTCTCACGACAAGATTCAGGCACAGACTGAGTTGCGAGCGCCAGACTCACACCGGCTTACCTGGCTCCGGACACAGGTGCCGTCTAGTGCACTATCTTCCCACCAGGAACCGCTCAGGTACAGTCCTTAGCGATGAAGGAGTCACAGGTGCAGAACAAGGTGAGTGTACAACCAAGCGTTCTTACCACAAGAGCTTGTACTGCATGCTTATGACTTCGCTGTTGTGTACCTTGATTAAAACCCCTATTAATAAAATTATTATTGTTGTAATTAGGCACCATCAAGACTGGGGACCCAAGATGAAGATAGCAGTGATGTATAACCCATAACTTAACAGCAGGAATAGAACAGGAATAGGGCAACAATAGCAAAGCAATGATGGAGACCATAGTAAACGTAGCAAGGAGATCATAACTCACGAGTTTTACGACTCACTTGTCGCGAGTTGAAGCCCCGCCCATACAGGTGTTTTTTTTTTTTTTAGCAAGGAGAGTCATTATGAGCAATACAAAGCTTCTGAGGAGATTTTAGTCACAAGGAAATAGACAGGAAGAACTGGGATCCACACAGGGGCCTTGAAAGGGCTAAGATGATGAAAGTGGTGATCGAACACCTTATGTGCCAACATAACAGGGGACCTAACCGAAAAAAGAGGAGGGGGTGAGCCAGCAAGGCTGGACCTAGTATTCACTTTTAGGTTAAGTGGAGTATAAGAGGCCCATGGGTGCTAGAATGTACTGAGTACACACAAACGTATGAAATACCAAAAAACATGAGAGCATATGATAACGACATACACAATACTAGGGGGTATATCCATGATAGACATGAATAGATAGAAATTATAGATTCAAATCACCCAGAGGTATAGGACACAATTTATACTTAGGAGGCTGTACAAGCCGATCTTACTTCTCAAAAAGTATATAATAAAAATTCTAATCAGCTGGTTGAAAGTTAAGAGGCGGAACCAAGAGCTTGAGCTCATCACCCACAAATTAAAAGAGATAATTACACCATGAAAAAGAAACTCAATTATACTCAACGGAAATCCCAATCATATATCACTGCTTGATCTTCATTCCAGAGTGGCCTTCACTTCCGTGTGTATGTGTACTCACCTAGTTGTACTCACCTAGTTGAGGTTGCGGGGGTCGAGTCCGAGCTCCTGGCCCCGCCTCTTCACTGATCGCTACTAGGTCACTCTCCCTGAGCCGTGAGCTTTATCATACCTCTGCTTAAAGCTATGTATGGATCCTGCCTCCACTACATCGCTTCCCAAACTATTCCACTTACTGACTACTCTGTGGCTGAAGAAATACTTCCTAACATCCCTGTGATTCATCTGTGTCTTCAGCTTCCAACTGTGTCCCCTTGTTACTGTGTCCAATCTCTGGAACATCCTGTCTTTGTCCACCTTGTCAATTCCTCTCAGTATTTTGTATGTCGTTATCATGTCCCCCCTATCTCTCCTGTCCTCCAGTGTCGTCAGGTTGATTTCCCTTAACCTCTCCTCGTAGGACATACCTCTTAGCTCTGGGACTAGTCTTGTTGCAAACCTTTGCACTTTCTCTAGTTTCTTCACGTGCTTGGCTAGGTGTGGGTTCCAAACTGGTGCCGCATACTCCAATATGGGCCTAACGTACACGGTGTACAGGGTCCTGAACGAGTGTGTATGTGTGTGTGTGTGTGTGTGTGTGTGTGTGTGTGTATGTGTGTGTGTGTGTGTGTGTGTGTTTG
>NC_091294.1:40289228-40386728 GCF_038502225.1 Cherax quadricarinatus | reverse complement strand
CCATGACTCCACGTTATGTATGAGTTTAGTTGAAGAGCGTATTCCCACCTGGCAATGAGTGTCATCACACTGAGAGTGCAGAATTATTTCTTAGCATCCCTGTGACTCATTTTCTCATTTAACTTTCATCTGTGCTTCCTTCTCCTTTCCGTTTCCCACCTCTCTTTCTCTAAGCACCTTGTACTTCATGATCGTCTCTCTCCTGCTCCTTCTGAACTCCAGTTCATCAAGCTGCTTTCGTCAGTCCTCACAGATTATTATCCATAGCTCCGGGACTCGTCTCGTCTCAATCCTTTATAATTTCTCTGGTTTCAGGGTATTTACCCACGTGTGGTGCTTCGCTGGTGCTGAAGAATCTGTAATAGCCTGATTTACCTCCTAAGTAGTAATGATGTGTGTGTAAATCGAGAGGATGTATGCTGTGAAGTGCCTTGTGTGGCGCCTGCCAGCGCAGCAACGCCGGTATCGGCTGTCAGCAGCGTTTGACAGCGACGTTCGCCTCAGCCGCCACAACAGGGTAACGTAGGAGTCGATGTTTACATTAAACCAAAGGAGACAGATCAAGTGAATCAGTTCTGAGAAAGTTCAACGACTCGAGACGATGGTTGTTTATAAACATTGCAAGAGTGCTTCCGACGGAGCCAAGATAGAATGTTACTTTCATTTTTTCTTCACTGCTAATAACTCAGGTAGATGTTGGGGGAATAACGAATTGGAATCTGGCATTAGGAGCTGGGGATGGAAAGGATAGGGAATTGTGATTACAAGTCTGGTTGTTAAAGAAGGAGCTTTGAGGATCGTGAATTTGAGATTCTGAGGGTTGTATGTTGGAGATAAAGGTCGTACTTTACATATTAAATTTTTTTCGCCCGATGCAATTTGAAAGAAGTAAAAATGCTAATAACATAGAGACCCAGAAAACCATCATATAATGATGCCTCACGAGTCATTACATCACCGTTACTTCCGAGATGTGGGAGAAGACGCGCTCGTGTTCCTCTCAGAGGTGAATGTTAAATTCCTTTAGGCAACAGAATCCTAAGAGCAAATGTTGTATTATTTATTTTTTTTTTTACCAGAACTGACACACTGTTGATTAACATTTCACAAACACATTTGCATTATCAGAATCGCATAAAATACAAACGGTGTTAGGTGAATCAATTTCATAGCAATATAAATAAACAACTGAAATTAAGATCAACTGCAAAGACAAAATTAACACGATGATGCTAAGAATATATAAAAATTGAAGTCAAAACATTCATCACCCATGCTTCACACCCATATAAGAGCGTTGGTAAAACTATACTCTCATACATTCCCCTCTTTGCCTCCAAGAACAAAGTTCTTTGTCTCCACAGACTCCTAAGTGCACCACTCACTCTTTTTCCCTCATCAATTCTATGATTCACCTCATCTTTCATAGACCCATCCGCTGACACGTCCACTCCCAAATATCTGAATACATTCACCTCCTCCATACTCTCTCCCTCCAATCTGATATTCAATCTTTCATCACCTAATCTTTTTGTTATCCTCATAACCTTACTCTTTCCTGTATTCACCTTTAATTTTCTTCTTTTGCACACCCTACCAAATTCATCCACCAATCTCTGCAACTTCTCTTCAGAATCTCCCAAGAGCACAGTGTCATCAGCAAAGAGCAGCTGTGACAACTCCCACTTTGTGTGTGATTCTTTATCTTTTAACTCCACGCCTCTTGTCAAGACCCTCGCATTTACTTCTCTTACAACCCCATCTATAAATATATTAAACAACCACGGTGACATCACACATCCTTGTCTAAGGCCTAACTGGGAAATAATTTCTGAGCACTATCCTCGAAAAACTCTTCACTGCTTTCAGCCTACTCCTACACCATACACTTGGCCCATTGCCCCCCTATCCACCCTGTCATACGCCTTTTCCAAATCCATAAATGCCACAAAGACCTCTTTAGCCTTATCTAAATACTGTTCAATATGTTTCACTGTAAACACCTGGTCCACACACACCCTGCCTTTCCTAAAGCCTCCTTGTTCATCCGCTATGCTATTCTCCGTCTTACTCTTAATTCTTTCAATAATAACTCTACAATACACTTTACCAGGTATACTCAGCAGACTTATCCCCCTATAATTTTTGCACTCTCTTTTGTCCCCTTTGCCTTTATACAAAGGAACTATGCATGCTCTCTGCCAATCCCTAGGTACCACTACCCAAGAATTTACTCCCGTACCCAAGACACCAGTCAAACCCAGACCCTCCCACTCATATATTTGTCCAATCTCTTTTTAAAGCCACCCAGGGTCCTAGCCTCTCTCACCCCACTCGGAAGATTGTTTCACGCATCCACAACTCTAAAGTCTCTCATATCGTCTAGGTTCCCGTGTGAGCAAATGCTCATGTAGGTCATAGGATGCCTCACCACCCAACAGGTTACCAATGTCTTCTTTCCTGAGGTACAACAACACTGGGATCGACTCCGTCATCGGCTGACTGACTCTGAGGTATGACCGAGATGCACAAGACTCTTGACTTCAGTTTCGGGTCAACTACAGGATTTCAGGCAGTGCAGACCAGCAGTGCTGAGACTACCAGCTGGTAATCTCAGAGTGACACAGGGTAGAGTGACCTACTAAGGCAGGGTGACCCACCAAGACCAAGTGACGCACCCTGCTCTAGTGGGTGACCTTGCCTCGGTGTTACTAACACTATCCAGCACATCACCTGGTGTTACTAACACTGGCCAGCACATCACCTGGTGTTACTAACACTGGCCAGCACATCACCTGATGTTACTAACACTGTCCAGCACATCAACTGGTGTTACTAACACTGTCCAAAACATCACCAGGTGTTATTAACACTGTCCAAAACATCACCGTGTGTTATTAACACTGTCCAGCACATCACCTGGTGTTACTAACACTGTCTAGCACATCAACTGGTGTTACTAACGCTGTCCAGCACATCACCTGGTGTTACTAACACTGTCCAGCACAACATCTGGTGTTACTAACACTACCCAGCACATCATCCGGTGTTAGAGGTTTGTAAAAACTTTGCTGAAGTTCTCTTTTAAGTTCCACTTATTAATTCCATTTAAAAGTCTTTCTTATAAGTACCATTTATCGCTTGTCACGTCATTTTACCGAAGTCTGAGACCACCTTTCATTTCACCAAAGTCATCAGTGCCACATGGTCTGCCTGTCCAGCTGTTATTACTACCCAGATGGGATCCCTGCCCAGATTGCATCACTGCCTAAATGGCATCATCACTGTCAACATGACCTCAATGCAAACTTGTACAATATGGCAGCAGTGAAAATATATTGTCATTGCAACACATTATCAGTGCAATACAACGTCAATGTCAATACTGCATCAGTATCAACAACAACAGCAACAGTAGCAAACACAAAAACAGGAAAAAACAATAATAATTATAATAATAGTAATAATAATAACAATAATAATAATAATAATAATAATAATAATAATAATAATAATAATAATAATAATAATAATAATAATAATAATAATAATAATAATAAATGAAGAATGAGGGTATCTCGTCTTCGAGTCATACACTGTCAACCGTAAAAGAGAAAAATTAAGCCAAAACCAGGGAATCGACGTCGGTATTGGATTGGCTTTGACGGCAATGTTGGCCTGGTTTTGACATCAGTGGTGGCCTGACTTTGACATCAGTGGTGGCCTGGCCTTGACATCAGTGGTGGCCTGGCTTTGACATCAGTGCTGGCCTGGCTATGGCATCAGTGCTGGCCTGACTTTGACATCAGTGTTGGCCTGACTTTGACATCAGTGCTGGGCTGGCTTCGACATCAGTGCTGGCCTGGCTTTCGCATCAGTGCTCTCCTGGCTTCGACATCAGTGCTCGCCTGGCTTCGACATCAGTGCTGGCCTGGCTTCGACATCAATGCTGGCCTGGCTTCGACATCTGTGCTAGTCTGGCTATGGCATCAGTGCTAGCCTGGCTTTGACATCAATGCTAGCCTGGCTTTGACATCAATGCTGACCTGGCTTTGACATTATTCCTAATCTGGCTTTCGCATCAGTGCTGGCCTGACTTTGACATCAGTGCTGGCCTGGCTTTGACATCAGTGCTGGTCTGGCTTCTACATCAGTGCTGGCCTGGCTTTGGCATCAGTGCTGGCCTGGCTTTGACATTAGTGCTAATCTGGCTTTGGTATCAGGGCTGACCTGGCTTCGACGTCCGTGTTGGCCAGGCTTTTTGACGGTCTTTTACCGACCTCCGAACTCCGCTGGAAACCACAAGCTTTAGAGAGGAATCTTGGCCTATCTCTTTTATTGAACACGTAAAATGGGCACCCAGAGAATCAGTCCCAAAGATCGCAATAAATATTTGACTTAGAACAGGTTAACAGGTAACAGCTAAGCAGTGTGTGTTCATGGCTCGCGATTAACTTACGTAGGTTCGAGTCCTCATGCTGTGATTTATTCATTTAGATAAGCCATAAGAAGAGGGTACAATCTCCGATGTGGCTACATATAGAAGCTAGTCGAAAAATAGCGAGGAAAATTTCAATGAACATCTCGGCATTTCTCGGAAGGAAAATAATGCTATGAGGGACTTTGTAAGTGCTTCAAACTATACCACGGATGGGGTTTGAACCGCGGTCAGGGAGTCGCGTTAGCCACTGGGCCAGCTGGCTACAATAAGACTCATCTAAATAGGTATATTTATACACCATAGGAAGATTAGTATAGGCCACCACTGTGACCACAAATGCAATTTTTTACAGACGAATCTCCAGCTAGCGTGGCCGTGACGAACTCTAGGTAACCTTCCTATGGAGTATAAATATACTTAGATGAATCTTATTGTGACCAGCTGAATCTTATTGTGACCAGCTGGCCCAATGGCTAACGCGTCGGTTTGGGGTTTTATGACTCTCTCATCGCGGGTTCTAGCCCAACTCGTGGTATGATTTGTTTGCAGTCGTGTCATTACGATTTCGTGAGTCAAGTTAAGTGCTTTAAGTCGGACCAAAACGTAGTCGTAAGCTCCCCTGTCTCCCACGTGCGGGTTATATGTGTAATGTTGTGTACATTGCGTCGTAACAGCTGACTGGTAACTTGACAGATTTTTTTTAATTTCGATATATCATAAGGAAGAGATTGCCTCCTTCAGCCTGTTCCAAACGCGGCTGTTCTTCCTTTCCTGGGATCAAATCTGATGACCTAGTCCCAGGCACTGAAGGATCCCTTGCGGTTTTAGCGTTTTCCAAGGTATGTTATAATGATAATGTCATAATAAATATAAACATGTAGTATATTATCACTGAGTGAAGAAGATAACAGAAGATAACTACCATATGGAGGAATGAAAGTAAAACTTGCGGAAATACCAGTTTTGTGAAGGGTGAGAGAGAGAGAGAGAGAGAGAGAGAGAGAGAGAGAGAGAGAGAGAGAGAGAGAGAGAGAGAGAGAGAGAGAGAGAGAGACAGAGAGAGAGAGAGAGAGAGAGAGAGACAGAGAGATAGAGAATGGATGAAGCTAGGGTGAAAGAGAAAGTAGTGTGAGAGGATGAGGTGAGGGTAGTGAGAGAAATAGGTTCGTGGTTGCCGGAAGTGTTGGCACGCCGCCATCAACAGCAACAAACAAACAACACCATACAAATAACAACAACAAACAACAATAGCGACGACAACAACGACGACAGCACAGCAGCACGGTGATCACAAGAGAGAGAGAGAGAGAGAGAGAGAGAGAGAGAGAGAGAGAGAGAGAGAGAGAGAGAGAGAGAGAGAGAGAGAGAGAGAGAGAGAGAGAGAGAGAGAGAGAGAGAGATGGATGTTGAGTAGGAACAGATTCATGCTGTGTTGCGGAGGTTTCCTCTGTTGCTGGGGGGGGGGTATTGTTGTTGTTACTGTTGCTGTCATTATTGTTGTTGTTGCTGCTGCAGTTGTTACTGTTGTTGTTAATGTTGTGGTTCTTGTTGTTGCTTCTGTTGTTGTTGTTGTTGTTGTTGTTGTTGTTGTTGTTGTTGTTGTTGTTGTTGTTGTTGTTGTTGTTGTTGTTGCTGCTGCAGTTGTTACTGTTGTTGTTAATGTTGTGGTTCTTGTTGTTGCTTCTGTTGTTGTTGTTGTTGCTGTTGTTGTTGTTGTTGTTGTTGTTGTTGTTGTTGTTGTTGTTGTTGTTGTTGTTGTTGTTGCTGCTGCAGTTGTTGTTGTTGCTGTTGTTGTTGTTGTTGTTGTTGTTGTTGTTGTTGTTGTTGTTGTTGTTGTTGTTGTTGTTGTTGTTGTTGTTGCTGCTGCAGTTGTTACTGTTGTTGTTAATGTTGTGGTTCTTGTTGTTGCTTCTGTTGTTGTTGTTGTTGTTGTTGTTGTTGTTGTTGTTGTTGTTGTTGTTGTTGTTGTTGTTGTTGTTGTTGCTGCTGCAGTTGTTACTGTTGTTGTTAATGTTGTGGTTCTTGTTGTTGCTTCTGTTGTTGTTGTTGTTGCTGTTGTTGTTGTTGTTGTTGTTGTTGTTGTTGTTGTTGTTGTTGTTGTTGTTGTTGTTGTTGCTGCTGCAGTTGTTGTTGTTGCTGTTGTTGTTGTTGTTGTTGTTGTTGTTGTTGTTGTTGTTGTTGTTGTTGTTGTTGTTGTTGTTGCTGCTGCAGTTGTTACTGTTGTTGTTAATGTTGTGGTTCTTGTTGTTGCTTCTGTTGTTGTTGTTGTTGCTGTTGTTGTTGTTGTTGTTGTTGTTGTTGTTGTTGTTGTTGTTGTTGTTGTTGTTGTTGTTGCTGCTGCAGTTGTTACTGTTGTTGTTAATGTTGTGGTTCTTGTTGTTGCTTCTGTTGTTGTTGTTGTTGTTGTTGTTGTTGTTGTTGTTGTTGTTGTTGTTGTTGTTGTTGCTGCTGCAGTTGTTACTGTTGTTGTTAATGTTGTGGTTCTTGTTGTTGCTTCTGTTGTTGTTGTTGTTGCTGTTGTTGTTGTTGTTGTTGTTGTTGTTGTTGTTGCTGCTGCAGTTGTTGTTGTTGCTGTTGTTGTTGTTGTTGTTGTTGTTGTTGTTGTTGTTGTTGTTGTTGTTGTTGCTGTTGTTGTTGCTGCTGCAGTTGTTGTTGTTGCTGTTGTTGTTGTTGTTGTTGTTGTTGTTGTTCTTGTTGTTGCTTCTGTTGTTGTTGTTGTTGCTGTTGTTGTTGTTGTTGTTGTTGCTGCTGCAGTTGTTACTGTTGTTGTTAATGTTGTGGTTCTTGTTGTTGCTTCTGTTGTTGTTGTTGTTGCTGTTGTTGTTGTTGTTGTTGTTGTTGTTGTTGTTGTTGTTGTTGTTGTTGTTGCTGTTGTTGTTGTTGCTGTTGTTGTTGTTGCTGTTGTTGTTGTTGCTGCTGCTGCTGCTGCTGATGATGATGATGATTTGCTGTTCTTTTTGTTATTACTGTTTTTTCTGCTGTTGCTGTTGTTTTTGCTGATTTTCTCTTGTTGTTGTTACTGCTGTTTTTGTATTGTTATTATTGTTGTTGTTGTTAATGTCCTTGTTCGTTTAACTGATGTGATTCTCGTTAATTATTCTCATGATTTCATTGTTACTTCGATTATCATCACCGTTCTTATCATCTCTACAAATATTAACCATCATTAACCATCTGCCAACAGCTGAATATATATATATATATATATATATATATATATATATATATATATATATATATATATATATATATATATATATATATATATATATATATATATATATATATATATATATATATATATATATATATATATATATATATACACATATATATGTAGTGGCTGGTGCTTGGGGGAGGCTGGAAGGATTTGTGGTTTCGGTGGTCAAGAAAGAGAGAGAGAGAGAGATGGGGTTACGATAAGAGCGGACAAGATACACAGGAACATTCACCAGTACCTCAGTACTCGTAGAACCTGTACCTGGAGGGCGTCCTTTCAGTGGTTGCAGGACCTGGGTGCAATGTTCAGCGGTGATGGTGGTGGTGTGAAGGGGGATGGAGCGAGGAAGGTTGATGTCCTTGCCTGGGACGTCGCTCTCCCCTGATTAGATAATAGTTCCCAAAGTGGCTTCACTTGAAAATTTCCAGTTTTCCAGAAAGTGGCAAAATTGCGTTTTACAGGTCTCCAAAAAAAAGCGGCCATCAGATGTTCAAGAAATGGCTATGGGCGTCTACAGTTTCTCAGGAACTGTAGACGCCCATGAGGGAATCTTCAGTTCTTAAGGAAATGGTTAGAGAGACACCTGTAGACTTCAGGAAATGGCTAAAAAGAACCTTCAGATCTTCAGCAAAATAGCTATAGGCGTTTCCCGTTCTTCAGGAAATTGCCGCGATGGTCTCCAGATCTTCAAGACCTAACCAGAAAGACATTCAGTTTTAAGTGGTCTTCAAGCCTGTCAACATACGAGGTTCATTTCATGTCACTTCAGCACCACCAATCAGGAACACTCGAATCCCAAACATGAGCTATTGCGAGTACAGTGAAATCTGAAGTGAATATATATACCGAGATATGTACCCTTCCACACGTACATGCACGGTTCCTGCATGTAGGAACGAACACATATATCTTACGTTTGAATAAGCACATAAATTTACAACTTAATCCGGGACATGAAATATACAGAGAAAGAGACAGATAGATACATAGATAGAGAGATATATAGACAGGTAGAGAGAGAGAGAGAGAGAGAGAGAGAGAGAGAGAGAGAGAGAGAGAGAGAGAACTTGTGTAAGATTTACACAACAATATCATGTATTTTCTCTATTATGTTCAGATGTGCACCAGATATATTCATCCGTGAATATGCTCAACATTCAACGTCTGTTGATACAGTAACCATAAATAGTTCCATAGCTGTTACCCATCATCACTCACCCATTATCATCTCTCACCCATCCTTAATTCATCAATTACTCTCTCTCTCTCTCTCACCCATCCCCATCCTTCCTCTCTCCTCCTCATCCAACCTTACTTAGAAGTAGGTTGGTATTGTTAGTGGAGAGTGTAGATGCCATTTCTGCCGATTTTAATTTCGAAATGGTAATTATTTTTCTGTAATTATCTGGAGTTTGACTCTTCTGAAAGGCGACCGAATCTAATTGTCCTAAAATAAGAAAAAACTCAGGTAGGAAAGGAATCTTTATGAGGTTTTCTGGAAATAAATGGTATAAAATACCGACACAATGGAAATATAAATAATTAAGCAGTATAATGCGATACTTTATCGACAACGTTTCGCCCACACAGTAGGCTTTATCAAGTCACAAACAGATCTGTTTGTGACTTGATAAAGCCCTTTGTGTGGGCGAAACGTTGTTAATAAAGGGTCACATTATACTGCTTAAGTGTTTAAATTTCCATGAAGCCATTTCGATCCTGGACGATTCTCATGTGACAACTGCATCAGTTCAAGGTTGTGACCTGACATTGGTTCAGGAAGGATCGAAACGTCTTCATTACATTCCTATAATAGGTGCGGGTTTTTTTTTAGGTGAATTGTTCCACTTTTTTTGTTATCATTTTTGTAAATATAAACAGTTATCATATTTCTTACACACTGGCCTGGAGTTTCACGACTCACTTGCCGCGAGTTCAATCCCCATCCCTACCATGATTTGGAGTAACTGTAATTGAGTCTACAATCGCGCTTCTCCCCACCAACCCACAGGGGTACACAAGTTGAAGTGAGTTGCATCAGTCAACCGGTGAATGCTGTCACTGTGTCCTGTGTGTGTGTGTGTGTGTGTGTGTGTGTGTGTGTGTGTGTGTGTGTGTGTGTGTGTGTGTGTGTGTGTGTGTGTGTGTACTCACCTAATTGTACTCACCTAATTGTGGTTGCAGAGGTCGAGACTCAGCTCCTGGCCCCGCCTTTTCACTGAGTGCTACTAGGTCCTCACTCTCCCTGCTCCATGAGCTTTATCATACCTCATCTTAAAGCTATGGTTCCTGCCTCCACTACCTCACTTGCTAGACTCTTCCACTTCCTGACTGCTCTATGACTGAAGAAATACTTCCTAACATCCCTCTGACTCATCTGGGTCTTCAGCTTCCAATTGTGACCCCTTGTTTCTGTGTCTTATCTCTGGAACATCCTCTCTCTGTCCACCTTGTCTATTCCACGCAGTATTTTGTATATCGCTATCATGTCTCCCCTAACCCTCCTGTCCTCCAGTGTCGTCAGGCCGATTTCCCTTAACCTTTCTTCATAGGACATTTCCCTGAGCTCTGGAACTAGCCTTGTTGCAAACCTTTGCATTTTCTCTAATTTCTTGACGTGTTTGACCAGGTGTGGGTTCCAAACAGGTGCTGCATACTCCAGTATGGGCTTCAGGTTCTCAGGTGTGTGTGTGTGTGTGTGTGTGTGGCAACCCACACCTTTCTTGGCGAACAACACTTCCCTGTGTGTGTGACAGATGAGAGAGAGAGAGAGAAAGAGAGAGAGAGAGAGAGAGAGAGAGAGAAAGTCAAGTTTATAATTTTACCTAAAAATCTATTATAACTAACATTTGCAAATATTTCCCAATCTTTTTACCCACTGGAGAAAATTTCATGCCATCATTAGAACTTCAAAGTCATTTCCCGTATATACTTTCCTGCGTCTGTCAAACGCATTACCCCGAAATTTGCGACACCTCCGCGTACATTGTGCCAGAGGCGTAGCCTGTACGCTGATGATAAGACGTTTGTGCAACACCTAGGTGCCGCACATGTGTTTCAATCATGATGATAAGACACATGCTACACCTGGGTCTTACACATGTGTCTTATGATGATGTTGCACACATGTGCAACATCTAGGTGCTGCACATATGTGTCCCTTTGATATCAGAAGCCTTATAACTGATGAAGGCTTCTTGTGTACTCAGAGGTGCCGACCTTCATGCTGGCGAAGGGCTCGTGATCTGTGTAAGTGGAGCTACTCTTCCCTCCCTCGTATCAAACCTGATTGCCTAACATTCCCCCAGGAGCTGTATGACCCTTACGGGTACAGCGATTTCCCATGGGTCTAACAATACTAGTTCTTTCTTCCCGAGGCTTTTTAGAAATAATAATAAAAATAATAATAATAATAATAATAATAATAATAATAATAATAATAATAATAATAAGAATAATTATATTAATATAATAATAATAATAATTATATTAATATAATAATAATAATAATAATAATAATAATAATAATAATAATAATAATAATAATAATTTTAATTTCAAATTATTGTACAAAAATATACAATAATTTGCAAGGTCATAAGGAGTCGTGAAGGCTCGAAACTCCGTCCCCGAGACACACGAACTGTACTCACCTAATCGAATAGAAATTATCAGGGGAGAGACGACTGGACACACCGGGTAAGCAGTCGACCAGGGATAGTCAATGCAGTATGCAGTATGACTACACAAGACACATATCCAACACTTCCGTATCTTTATACTCGAAGACGTTTCGCCTACACAGTAGCCTTCTTCTGTCGAATACAAAGGCGACTGAAATTGCAGTGGAGAGGAAAAGATAATGTGATCAGTTCATTGTGCTTGAAGAAGCTGCTTTGAGGTGGTCAGTCCCTCAGCCTTGAGAACCGTCCAGCTCCAAAGACTTGTACTTATATCTTATTCATCAACTTCTTTGCACTATATTCCATAATCATAGTGATGAAAATACAGTATAATATATTCCTTTATTACTGTCGTCAATAAAGAATAACATTATACGGTCCTTGTGTCTTCAGATCTTCTCTGTATTTTATCCCATTTAAATTTCATCAGGTTTTGGGGTTGCAATGCTTCAGCCTTTTTTCAAATTTAATTTAGACTGAAAACTGAGTGACTTTGGGTAACTCTCATTGTTTTCACTGTTCAGGTTTACCTCTGAGTGTTATCTTTGTACAAGCTTAACCCTGACTGTTATCACATTTCAAGCTTAACTCTGAGTGTTACGTACACATATACAGAAGTACATCTAATTATTAATAAGGTGATTTGGAGAAAATATCAGCGATTCATTTGTCAATGCTAAGATAGAGTTTATATCCGAACGTTTATCCTTGTAGGTGGCTGAATGAGTTGTTTGCTCCCAGCTGGAAATGATGAGTGTTGCGGTGTTGCACTCTGGATGTTGTTGGTGTGGTGTTAAACTCAGCAACTTAATAGAGAATTCCACTCATTGTTTGCACAACAACATGGCAGGACGCAGTCTTGATGATATTACAAGCAATATAAAATCAGTGTTATTTTCTACGTTTCAGGAATGTTGTGATTTATTTTGCCTTCAACACGATGAGTCAACAGGTGTAAAAGAGCTCGTAAGGTGTTTTGTTTTTTTCTTTTTTTTGAGCTTATTTGCATGACGGTAAGCTTTTCTGCAAGCCGACTCCGAAACGTTCCACCCAGCGAGAATATTGTGCTTAACATATTGGATACTTTCTTAAATTGGGGATGTAATTTAACGGCTGAAGTACCTCAGCAAACACACGTTTAGGTAAGCATAACTAATTTATTTAGTCAAGTCCAGCCATGTTTGCATCGTGTCCCGAGAGATCGCAGGCAGACCGGGATCGTAGGTTAAGTTTCTCGGTCCACTTCCCTCAGGGACTGACAGAAGACGGAGGGGAGAAGTAGAGGTGGGGAGGAGAATAGGAGGGGGACGCACAACGCTAGAGGTGCATTATATGGGTGCGACCGGGAATGTGGTGAGAATATGGGAGGCATTAGCGATGTTTACACACATCCGGAAGTGTAGAAGCGGAACGTGGAAGGGAGCCTAGTACTGGGGGCAAAAATTTTACATGGTTTTTCCAAAAGTAGATATGACAGTGCCTAAAGAGAAACATTAGTCAAAGCGAGGTTAGGATACCAGGAGACAGACGACAGGTAACAGAAAAAAAAATAACTCGTCAATACGTTGACAGAGCTGGGATTTACTCAGTATGATGTTGAAATTAATCGAAATGCAGATTGTACAGTATGTGGAGAGAAACTGTCAGAAGAAGAATTGATTAGTTGATGATACTTTCAGCGCTAGAAAACAACAGAGTCTGAGTTCTGTAAAATAAATAAAAGTTTCAAACATAGCTGAAGAGCCACCTATTGAGAAAGGAAACCTAAAGCTAAAAGAAACTAAACTCTCTGACAATTGCCATCACACTCATCGTCGGAGATTTCAACGTAATAGTAAGTACCAAGCTGAAGAACTAAGAAAATTCATGTCAGACAATACAATTACCAAAATTGTATTAACTATGGCAAAGTCTGTTGACATGAAAGGTGTCTTACAAATTATAAAACAAAAATTGCATGTATATTCTACAAATAAACGAACTAACAGTTACCTGAGAAAAACCTTATTCACCATAATTCAAAACCAGAATTAAATAATAACTCTGAATCTCATATATATACAATTCGAAGCCTGATTAGATCTACAACGCACCATGATAATATACTGCATTACCTGAAAACTTCCAATGTAAACAATGACATGATGTAGCCAGGTTTAGGTTTTAATTACAAGCACTTTTGGCAGCGTGAGGTACACTCGGACGAGGACCAAATTATGTGTGAGGTATAGTCAGTCTTATGACGAATTTCATGAATGCTGTATACTTGATTGTCCGCTTATTGAGGAATATTGAGAAAGTGCAATAACCTACGTGACAAGGTATCTTACTAATGAAAATATGATTCCAGAAATTTTGAGAAAACGTGATCAGTATGCTTTCAAGAGATCAAAAATAGTAATAATCCATTCCCAAATGGACCCTATGAACCCTTCTTGTGCCTAGTTCCTGAGCTTTACGACGTGTATCCATAAACTCTAGCGCTCAGGTCCCCAGGATGGATACTAGGTGCCCAGTAAGCTAGTCGCGTCGACGGTAAAACTTAATCTTATCAAATGTTATCTGTTTCTCCACTCTCGCCAACATCACAAGAGCTCATAGGAAGAACCTACACAACAGTCGAAGAAAAGAATAAGGCCGTTCACTTCCCATAACATGAAAAAATTGTAGATTTAATCAAGGATTTATATATATATATAACATGATATATATATATATATATATATATATATATATATATATATATATATATATATATATATATATATATATATATATATATATATATATATATATATATATATATATATATATTCTCTTTTAAATTTAGTAGTTGCTAATTTTATTTATCCCATTTTTAAAATTGGTAACTTTTCCATAGAACACGCGAGGACAACTTTTTCACATTTTTTCCTGTAATTTATGACCATTAAAATATATTAATCAAGAATCATTTTTAGATTTTTTACAAGTTTAGCAACGAACAGTTTTATTATTATTTATATTTCTGTTAGACGGCTACTAGGACCTAGGAGACACTTGTACAAAGTAGGTCGACTAAATAGTATAATTAGATGAAGATCTAAACAGATGGAGATGTTATCCCGTTTACAAATAATTCCGCAAGACAGTTCAACAGCCTCCCACCATGCATAAGGGGAATTACCAATAGGCCCCTGGCTGCCTTGAAGCTGGACAGATACTTAAAGTTAGTGCCGGATCAGTCGGGCTGTGGTTCGTACATTGGAATACATGCGTTCAGCAGTAACAGCCTGGTCGATCAGGTCCTGTTCCACCGGGTGGTCTGGTCGTGGACCGGGCCGTGGGGGAGTTGATCCCTGGAATACCGTACATGTAGTTAGAACATTGTCTCTTACACGTGTTTAATATAGATACCGGACTCTCTTGAAGCAGAAATGCCGTGAATAAAGGGTAAATGATTGAAGATTGTCTCCAGTAAAAATAGAGGTTGAAAAATCACTGGTCTTAACTTAATCTCTTCACTCTAAACTCTAATCTTCCTAACCTATCATCTGTACTTCTTTAACTCTACATACTAACCTCCTACATCATCAACCTTCCTTCCTAAACCGTACATCCTTATCTTCCTAAACCACCGTCCGTCTTCCTAAAGGCTACATACTCTCCTAAACTCTACGTCCTAACCTTTTAAGCCACTAAGATTGATCCCCATGGCCACACACCCACTAAACTCTACTCAATAAACCGATACTCACCTCAGCTACCCACACCCTCTAAACGTCCATCGTTTCCCCCTACACCAACACCCACCTCACCTTGCCACCCAAAGTTTTGTTTCCTGGTATAAACAGGAAGAGAAAGTGTCTCTCTTCCCCCTCTCTTCCCTTGTTTCATTTCCTCCCTCAACTTCCCTTCTCCCCTTTCCCCACCTCCTATAATTTCCATCCTAATTCTCCCTACAAATTTTCCTCCTCAACTCGACTTTCCCTTTCACTTCTCCCCTCCCCCCTTCGCTCCTCACCTCTACCCATTCTTCCTTTCTCCTCTCCTCCCCCGACGTTCACCCCATTATGTTAGTAGACAGACTTACGTAACTCCTATTTAGTTTTTTGTGCAGGAGTGTTAATATTTTGTGGTGGCATTAAGGCTATGAAATATATATACATATATATATATATATATATATATATATATATATATATATATATATATATATATATATATATATATATATATATTTATTTATTTATTTATTTATTTATTTATTTATTATCACACTGGCCGATTCCCACCAAGGCAGGGTGGCCCGAAAAAGAAAAACTTTCACCATCATTCACTCCATCACTGTCTTGCCAGAAGGGTGCTTTACACTACAGTTTTTAAACTGCAACATTAACACCCCTCCTTCAGAGTGCAGGCACTGTACTTCCCATCTCCAGGACTCAAGTCCGGCCTGCCGGTTTCCCTGAATCCCTTCATAAATGTTACTTTGCTCACACTCCAACAGCACGTAAAGTATTAAAAACCATTTGTCTCCATTCACTCCTATCAAACACGCTCACGCACGCCTGCTGGAAGTCCAAGCCCCTCGCACACGAAACCTCCTTTACCCCCTCCCTCCAACCTTTCCTAGGCCGACCCCTACCCCGCCTTCCTTCCACTACAGACTGATACACTCTTGAAGTCATTCTGTTTCGCTCCATTCTCTCTACATGTCCGAACCACCTCAACAACCCTTCCTCAGCCCTCTGGACAACAGTTTTGGTAATCCCGCACCTCCTCCTAACTTCCAAACTACGAATTCTCTGCATTATATTCACACCACACATTGCCCTCAGACATGACATCTCCACTGCCTCCAGCCTTCTCCTCGCTGCAACATTCATCACCCATGCTTCACACCCATATAATAGTGTTGGTAAAACTATACTCTCATACATTCCCCTCTTTGCCTCCAAGGACAAAGTTCTTTGTCTCCACAGACTCCTAAGTGCACCACTCACCCTTTTCCCCTCATCAATTCTATGATTCACCTCATCCTTCATAGACCCATCCGCTGACACGTCCACTCCCAAATATCTGAATACATTCACTTCCTTCATACTCTCTCCCTCCAATCTGATATCCAATCTTTCATCACCTAATATTTTTGTTATCCTCATAACCTTACTCTTTCCTGTATTCACTTTTAATTTTCTTCTTTTGCACACCCTACCAAATTCATCCACCAATCTCTGCAACTTCTCTTCAGAATCTCCCAAGAGCACAGTGTCATCAGCAAAGAGCAACTGTGACAACTCCCACTTTATGTGTGATTCTTTATCTTTTAACTCCACGCCTCTTGTCAAGACCCTCGCATTTACTTCTCTTACAACCCCATCTATAAATATATTAAACAACCACGGTGACATCACACATCCTTGTCTAAGGCCTACTTTTACTGGGAAATAATTTCCCTCTTTCCTATGTACTCTAACTTGAGCCTCACTATCCTCGTAAAAACTCTTCACTGCTTTCAGTAACCTACCTCCTACACCATACACCTGCAACATCTGCCACATTGCCCCCCTATCCACCCTGTCATACGCCTTTCCCAAATCCATAAATGCCACAAAGACCTCTTTAGCCTTATCTAAATACTGTTCACTTATATGTTTCACTGTAAACACCTGGTCCACACACCCCCTGCCTTTCCTAAAGCCTCCTTGTTCATCTGCTATCCTATTCTCAGTCTTACTTTTAATTCTTTCAATAATAACTCTACCATACACTTTACCAGGTATACTCAACAGACTTATCCCCCTATAATTTTTGCACTCTCTTTTGTCCCCTTTGCCTTTATACAAAGGAACTATGCATGCTCTCTGCCAATCCCTAGGTACCTTACCCTCTTCCATACATTTATTAAATAATTGCACCAACCACTCCAAAACTACATCCCCACCTGCTTTTAACATTTCTATCTTTATCCCAACAATCCCGGCTGCCTTACCCCCTTTCATTTTACCTACTGCCTCACGAACTTCCCCCACACTCACAACTGGCTCTTCCTCACTCCTACAAGATGTTATTCCTCCTTGCCCTATACACGAAATCACAGCTTCCCTATCTTCATCAACATTTAACAATTCCTCGAAATATTCCCTCCATCTTCCCAATACCTCTAACTCTCCATTTAATAACTCTCCTCTCCTATTTTTAACTGGCAAATTCATTTGTTCTCTAGGCTTCCTTAACTTGTTAATCTCACTCCAAAACGTTTTCTTATTTTCAACAAAATTTGTTGATAACATCTCACCCACTCTCTCATTTGCTCTCTTTTTACATTGCTTCACCACTCTCTTAACCTCTCTCTTTTTTCTCCATATACTCTTCCCTCCTTGCATCACTTCTACTTTGTAAAAACTTCTCATATGCTAACTTTTTCTCCCTTACTACTCTCTTTACATCATCATTCTACCAATCGCTCCTCTTCCCTCCCGCACCCACTTTCCTGTAACCACAAACTTCTGCTGAACACTCTAACACTACATTTTTAAACCTACCCCATACCTCTTCGACCCCATTGCCTATGCTCTCATTAGCCCATCTATCCTCCAATAGCTGTTTATATCTTTCCCTAACTGCCTCCTCTTTTAGTTTATAAACCTTCACCTCTCTCTTCCCTGATGCTTCTATTCTCCTTGTATCCCATCTACCTTTTACTCTCAGTGTAGCTACAACTAGAAAGTGATCTGATATATCTGTAGCCCCTCTATAAACATGTACATCCTGAAGTCTACTCAACAGTCTTTTATCTACCAATACATAATCCAACAAACTACTGTCATTTCGCCCTACATCATATCTTGTATACTTATTTATCCTCTTTTTCTTAAAATATGTATTACCTATAACTAAACCCCTTTCTATACAAAGTTCAATCAAAGGGCTCCCATTATCATTTACACCTGGCACCCCAAACTTACCTACCACACCCTCTCTAAAGGTTCTCCTACTTTAGCATTCAGGTCCCCTACCACAATTACTCTCTCACTTGGTTCAAAGGCTCCTATACATTCACTTAACATCTCTCAAAATCTCTCTCTCTCCTCTGCATTCCTCTCTTCTCCAGGTGCATACACGCTTATTATGACCCACTTCTCGCATCCAACCTTTACTTTAATCCACATAATTCTTGCATTTACACATTCATATTCTCTTTTCTCCTTCCATAACTGATCATTCAACATTACTGCTACCCCTTCCTTTGCTCTAACTCTCTCAGATACTCCAGATTTAATCCCGTTTATTTCCCCCCACCGAAACTCCCCTACCCCCTACAGCTTTGTTTCGCTTAGGGCCAGGACATCCAACTTCTTTTCATTCATAACATCAGCAATCATCTGTTTCTTGTCATCCGCACTACATCCACGCACATTCAAGCATCCCAGTTTTATAAAGTTTTTCTTCTTCTCTTTTTTAGTAAATGTCTACAGTAGAAGGGGTTACTAGCCCATTGCTCCCGGCATTTTAGTCGCCTCATACGACACGCATGGCTTACGGAGGAAAGATTCTTTTCCACTTCCCCAGGGAAAATAGAAAAAATAAAGAAGAACAAGAGCTATGTACATATATATATATATATATATATATATATATATATATATATATATATATATATATATATATATATATATATATATATATATATATATATATATATATATATATATATATATATATATATATATATATATATTTATATATATATATATATATATATATATATATATATATATATATATATATATATATATATATATATATATATACATATATATATATATATATATATATATATATATATATATATATATATATATATATATATATATATATATATATATATATATATATATATATATATATTCATATATATATATTTATATATATATATTTATATATATATATATGTATATATATATATATATATATATATATATATATATATATATATATATATATATATATATATATATATATATATATATATATATATATATATATATATATATATATAAATATATATATATATATATATATACATACATATATACATACACACACACACACATATATATATATAAGTGTGTGTATATATCAATAACAACTCTGCACTTGCCAAGGACTCGAACCCATGCTGCTTTGGCCTGCCTCATGATGTGCGAAAACACATGACGCCTTTACCCACTAAACCATACGATTCTTAAGAGTAGGGCATCCAGCGGAACTGGAAATTAGCCTACAGTCATGCACACCATTGTGTGTCCTTGGGTAGAGAGTACCACATCCAGTTCCGCTGGATGCCCTACTCTTAAGGATTGTATGGTTTAGTGGATAAGCGCGTCATGAGTTTTCGCCCACCATGAGGCAGGCCAAAGCAGCATGGGTTTGAGTCCTTGGCTAGTGCAGTGTTGTTATTGACCAATATCACTCGTTTGTGGTCACAATAATAAATAAATAAATAAATTGTTGAGGTGGTTCGGACATGTAGAGAGAATGGAGCGAAACAGAATGACTTCAAGAGTGTATCAGTCTGTAGTGGAAGGAAGGCGGGGTAGGGGTCGGCCTAGGAAAGGTTGGAGGGAGGGGGTACAGGAGGTTTTGTGTGCGAGGGGCTTGGACTTCCAGCAGGCATGCGTGAGCGTGTTTGATAGGAGTGAATGGAGACAAATGGTTTTTAATACTTGACGTGCTGTTGGAGTGTGAGCAAAGTAACATTTATGAAGGGATTCAGGGAAACCGGCAGGCCGGACTTGAGTCCTGGAGATGGGAAGTACAGTGCCTGCACTCTGAAGGAGGGGTGTTAATGTTGCAGTTTAAAAACTGTAGTGTAAAGCACCCTTCTGGCAAGACAGTGATGGAGTGAATGATGGTGAATGTTTTTCTTTTTCGGGCCACCCTGCCTTGGTGGGAATCGGCCAGTGTGATAATAATAAAAAAATATATATATATATATATATATATATATATATATATATATATATATATATATATATATATATATATATATATATATATATATATATATATATGTACGGATTTCTTACTCGATTTCTGCAACACTGTAAGCTCCTGATGAAGCGCTGATTGCACATTCAACTCTCCTTGTGGTTATTTTGCATATATAAATACCTATAATTATAAATACATCGTAGTTCACAGATACGTATTACTGTAGTATAATTTTTGTAAACAATTTTATTTTTTCGACAGAATTCCCAATAAATACAAACAGAAAACGTCAAAGTGGATTAGAGCGTCATTCTGTGTACGTCATGGGTTAGTCGGGGTTTAAAGCCTATCGACCAGTCGAGGCTCATGGCAGCACGTCACCTGTTCACCAACAGTCAAGAATACTCTCAGCGCAGACAGGCCGACAGACAGCCACCTCTCCCAACAGCTGCGGGTGAGGCCACCACTCTCCTCCTGTCTATCGACAGCTGAGGGTGAGGCCACAACTCTCCTGTCTATCAATAGCTGCGAGTGAGGCCACCACTCTCCTCCTGTCTATCGACAGCTGCGGATGAGGCCACCACTCTCCTGTCTATCGACAGCTGAGGGTGAGGCCACCACTCTCCTCCTGTCTATCAATAGCAGCGAGTGAGGCCACCACTCTCCTCCTGTCTATCGACAGGTGCGGGTGAGGCCACCACTCTCCTCCTGTCTATCGACAGCTGAGGGTGAGGCCACCACTCTCCACCTGTCTATCAATAGCTGCGAGTGAGGCCACCACTCTCCTCCTGTCTATCGACAGCTGCGGATGAGGCCACCACTCTCCTCCTGTCTATCGACAGCTGAGGGTGAGGCCACAACTCTCCTCCTGTCTATCAACAGCAGCGAGTGAGGCCACCACTCTCCTCCTGTCTATCGACAGCTGAGGGTGAGGCCACCACTCTCCTCCTGTCTATCAATAGCAGCGAGTGAGGCCACCACTCTCCTCCTGTCTATCGACAGCTGAGGGTGAGGCCACCACTCTCCTCCTGTCTATCAATAGCTGCGAGTGAGGCCACCACTCTCCTCCTGTCTATCGACAGCTGCGGGTGACGCCACCACTCTCCTCCCGTCTATCAATAGCTGCAGGTGACGCCACCACTCTCCTCCTGTCTGTCGACAGTTGCGGGTGAGGCCACCACTCTCCTCCTGTCTATCGACAGCTGCGTGTGACGCCACCACTCTCCTCCCGTCTATCAATAGCTGCAGGTGACGCCACCACTCTCCTCCTGTCTATCGACAGCTGCGGCTTACGCCACCACTCCTCCTGTCTATCGACAGCTAAGGGTAAGGCCACCAGTCTCCTCCTGTCTATCGACAGCTGAGGGTGAGGCCACCAGTCTCCTTATGTCTATCGATAGCTGAGGGTGAGGCGACCAGTCTCCTCCTGTCTATCTACATCTGCGGGTGAGGCCACCACTGTCCTCCTGTTTATCTGCAGCTGCGGGTGAGGCCACCACTGTCCTCCTGTCTATCTACAGCTGCGGGTGAGGTCACCACTGTCCTCCTGTCTCCCTACAGCTGCGGGTGAGTCCACCACTGTCCTCCTGTCTATCTACAGCTGCGGGTGAGGCCACCACTGTCCTCCTGTCTATCTACAGCTGCGAGTGAGGCCACCACTGTCCTCCTGTCTCACTACAGCTGCTGGTGAGGCCACCACTGTCCTCCTGTCTGCCTGCAGCTGCGGGTGAGGTCACCACTGTCCTCCTGTCTATCTACAGCTGCGGGTGAGGCCACCACTGTCCTCCTGTCTATTTACAGCTGCTGGTGAGGCCACCACTGTCCTCCTGTCTGCCTGCAGCTGCGGGTGAGGCCACCACTTTCCTCCTGTCTCGATACAACTGCGGGTTACCTGGAGGTTACCTGGAGGTTATTCCGGGGATCAACGCCCCCGCGGCCCGGTCCATGACCAGGCTACCCGATGGATCAGGGCCTGATCAACTAGGCTGTTACTGCTGGCCGCACGCAGTCCAACGTACGAGCCACAAGCCGGTGAGGCCACCACTGTCCTCCTGTCTCCCTGCAGCTGCGTGTGAGGCCACCACTGTCCTGTCTCCCTGCAGCTGCGGGTGAGTCCACCACTGTCGTCCTGTCTATCAACAGCTGCGGGTGAGGCCACCACTGTCCTCCTGTCTCCCTGCAGCTGCGGGTGAGGCCACCACTGTCCTGTCTCCCTGCAGCTGCGGGTGAGTCCACCACTCTCCTTGTGTCTATCTACAGCTGCGGGTGAGGCCACCACTGTCCTCCTGTCTATCTACAGCTGCGGGTGAGGCCACCACTCTCCTCCTGTCTATCTACAACCTGTTTGAAGAGGTTTCGTTGGAATCTTAATTAAATATTCCTTCACCGTCCTGCTATATACTACATTCCGCTTCCTTTCACTCTCCCACTCTCTTACCCTCCTCGTTCCTTCCACACACACATACACACACACACACACACACACACACACACACACACACACACACACACACACACACACACACACACACACACACACACACACACACACACACACACACACACACACACACACATATATATATATATATATATATATATATATATATATATATATATATATATATATATATATATATATTATACCAGGAAGAAGTGGTTTATTTTCAAGGAGACACAGGCAAAAGCTTTTGTCTCGAACCTGTTCTTTTCATCTTCGAGTCCCGTTATTCATAGGTATCCAGGAGGGGAAAGTCAGCGTGAGGGTTTAGGTCTATAAGTCTGGGCCAGCCCTACTGGCCTTCTAACGGTAGTTGGTCGTTGAGGAAGCCTCTGTTGCTGAGCCTCTGTTGAGGCGCCTTTGTTGGGGAGTCTGTGTTATGGAACGTCTGTTGGAGAGGGTATGTCTTGTTTCAGTCTGTGATGCTGTGACCGCGTTAATGTAGAAAGGATGTAGGGTGGGTGTGTGGGTAGGAGTGGATCATCTGTGGGTGGGTGTGTGGGTAGGAGTGGATCATCTGTGGGTGGGTGGGTGGGAGTGGATCATCTGTGGGCGGGTGGGTAGGAGTGGATCATCTGTGGGTGGGTGGGTAGGAGTGGATCATCTGTGGGTGGGTGGGTAGGAGTGGATCATCTGTGGGTGGGTGTGTGGGTAGGAGTGGATCATCTGTGGGTGGGTGTGTGGGTAGGAGTGGATCATCTGTGGGTGGGTTGGGGAATAGTGGATCATGTGTAGGTGGGTGGGGGGAATAGTGGATCATCTGTGGGTGGGTAGGGGAATAGTGGGTCATCTGTGGGTGGGTGGTGGAATAGTGGATCATGTGTAGGTGGGTGGGGGGAATAGTGGATCATCTGTGGGTGGGTGGGGGAATAGTGGATCATGTGTGGGTGGGTAGGGGAATAGTGGGTCATCTGTGGGTGGGTGGTGGAATAGTGGATCATGTGTAGGTGGGTGGGGGGAATAGTGGATCATCTGTGGGTGGGTGGGAGAATAGTGGATCATCTGTGGGTGGGTTGGGGAATAGTGGATCATCTGTGGGTGGGTGGGGGAATAGTGGATCATCTGTGGGTGGGTGGGGGAATAGTGGGTCATCTGTGGGTGAGTGGGGGAATAGTGGATCATTTGTGGGTGGGATGGGGAATAGTGGATCATCTGTGGGTGGGATGGGGAATAGTGGATCATCTGTGGTTGGGTGGGGAGAATAGTTCAGTGGAATAGGTTAAGGGTTAAAAGGTGCTGGGAAGAGGTGGGAGTGGGATGTGGGGGAGACTTTAGGTGGGAGAATGGGAAGTAGGTGAGGGTGGTGTTTGCTAGTGGAGGAGGAGGAGGAAGTTAACACCACTACCAGGTTAGGTAACTAACACCACTACCAGGTTCAGTAACTAACACCACTGACAGGTTCGGTAACTAACACCACTGGCAGGTACAGTAACCAAAGCCCCTGACAGGTTCGGTAACTAACACCACTGACAGGTTCGGTAACTAACACCGCTGACAGGATCGGTAACCAACACCACTGATAGGTTCGGTAACTAACACCACTGACAGGTACAGTAACTAACACCACTGACAGGTACAGTAACTAATACCACTGACAGGTTCAGTAACTAACACCACTGACAGGTACAGTAACTAACACCACTGACAGGTACAGTAACTAATACCACTGACAGGTACAGTAACCAACACCACTGACAGGTTCGGTAACTAACACCACTGACAGGTTCGGTAACTAATACCACTGACAGGTACAGTAACTAACACCACTGACAGGTACAGTAACTAATACCACTGACAGGTTCGGTAACTAACACCACTGACAGGTACAGTAACTAACACCACTGACAGGTACAATAACTAACACCACTGACAGGTACAGTAACTAATACCACTGACAGGTTCGGTAACTAACACCACTGACAGGTACAGTAACTAACACCACTGACAGGCACAGTAACTAACACCACTGACAGGTTCAGTAACTAATACCACTGACAGGTACAGTAACTAACACCACTGACAGGTACAGTAACTAATACCACTGACAGGTTCGGTAACTAACACCACTGACAGGTACAGTAACTAACACCACTGACAGGTACAGTAACTAATACCACTGACAGGTTCGGTAACTAACACCACTGACAGGTACAGTAACTAACACCACTGACAGGTACAGTAACTAACACCACTGACAGGTTCGGTAACTAACACCACTAGCAGGTTCGGTAACTAACACCACTGACAGGTACAGTAACTAACACCACTGACAGGTTCGGTAACTAACACCACTAGCAGGTTCGGTAACTAACACCACTGACAGGTACAGTAACTAATACCACTGACAGGTTCAGTAACTAACACCACTGACAGGTACAGTAACTAACACCACTGACAGGTACAGTAACTAATACCACTGACAGGTACAGTAACTAACACCACTGACAGGTTCGGTAACTAACACCACTGACAGGTACAGTAACTAATACCACTGACAGGTTCGGTAACTAACACCACTGACAGGTACAGTAACTAACACCACTGACAGGTACAGTAACTAATACCACTGACAGGTTCGGTAACTAACACCACTGACAGGTACAGTAACTAACACCACTAACAGGTTCGGTAACTAATACCACTGACAGGTTCGGTAACTAACACCACTGACAGGTACAGTAACTAACACCACTGACAGGTACAGTAACTAATACCACTGAGAGGTTCGGTAACTAACACCACTGACAGGTACAGTAACTAACACCACTGACAGGTTCGGTAACTAACACCACTGACAGGTACAGTAACTAACACCACTGACAGGTCCAGTAACTAACACCACTGACAGGTACAGTAACTAACACCACTGACAGGTACAGTAACGAACACCACTGACAGGTACAGTAACTAACACCACTGACAGGTACAGTAACTAACACCACTGACAGGTACAGTAACTAAAACCACTGACAGGTACAGTAACTAACACCACTGACAGGTACAGTAACTAACACCACTGACAGGTACAGTAACTAACACCACTGACAGGTACAGTAACTAACACCACTGACAGGTACAGTAACTAATACCACTGACAGGTACAGTAACTAACACCACTGGAGGAAGCATGTCTCCTGATATTTTCCCAGCAGATGGGTAAGAATATGTGAGTAAGAATGTGTATGGGTGTAAGAATGTGTATGGGTGTAAGAACGTATATGTGGGTAACGATGTGTACTTATTTTCTGAGCACACGTAACCTCCAGAAACAAACAGAAAACCAAAGTTACAGTAACAAATTATTAGAAATTAACTGGGCAGTGTACTAAGGCAATAAAAGCATATTTTTTATCTTATTAATAGGTCATTAGTATCTGGATCTGAAAAAGTCGTTTCTATGCTAATGTCATCAGGTTGGACTCAGTCACTGCTCGTGGCTTACGCACCTCGCCTCTGGGACTAGTTTTATAGCGAACTTCTCCAATTTCGCCACTCTTTTGGCATGCTTGGTCAGATGTGGGTTCCACACTGGTGCTGCATATTCCAAGATGGACCTGATATATATATATATATATATATATATATATATATATATATATATATATATATATATATATATATATATATATATATATATATATATATATATATGTATATATATATATATATATATATATATATATATATATATATATATATATATATATATATATATATATATATATATATATATATATATATATATATATATATATGTCGTGCCGAATATGTAAAACTGGTCAATTAGCAAGAACTCATTTAAAATTAAGTTCTTTCTGAAATTTTCTTTCATACGTTTAAAGATATATATTTTTCATTAATGTTAATGTAAAAAATTTTAATTTTGCACCAAAAGAATCTTAGAAAACTTACCTAACCTTATTACAACAAGAGCAATTTATTTTGGCCTAACCTAACTAAATATATTTTAGATTTGTTTACAATAATTTAATACTAAACAAACACAGTGAAATATTTTTCTTTCGTTAGGTTCAGAATGATTTTGGCGAAATTATTGCATACACAAATTTTCACTTGTCCTATAAGGCAAGGTAAGACACATATGCAACAGTTAGACAACTTTATTCCGAAACGTTTCGCCTACACAGTAGGCTTCTTCAGTCGAATACAGAAAGTAGGCAGGAACAGTAGAGATGTGAAGACGATGTAATCAGTCCATCACCCTTGAAGTCGTAGAATTTGAGGTTGTCAGTCCCTCGGCCTGGAGAAGTTCAGTTCCATAGTCAGGAACTATCTGAAGATCAAGCGACAGTGCGGAGACTTAAATACTGTCGGAAGGAGAGGTGCAGGGTAGTAGTAGTAGTAGTAGTAGTAGTAGTAGTGAGAGGCCACTGAGAGGTCATGTCCCTCTCAGATCCAACACTTCTCACTTGAAAAGCTTGTCCAAGGTGTTTTCTGTACCAAGATGCCACATGTTGCAGTGTCTGACAAGAGGAATATCAAAATGGTATACAATACCGACAGGTTGTTAGGTAAGACACATATGCAACAGTTAGACAACTTTATTCCGAAACGTTTCGCCTACACAGTAGGCTTCTTCAGTCGAATACAGAAAGTAGGCAGGAACAGTAGAGATGTGAAGACGATGTAATCAGTCCATCACCCTTGAAGTCGTAGAATTTGAGGTTGTCAGTCCCTCGGCCTGGAGAAGTTCAGTTCCATAGTCAGGAACTATCTGAAGATCAAGCGACAGTGCGGAGACTTAAATACTGTCGGAAGGAGAGGTGCAGGGTAGTAGTAGTAGTAGTAGTAGTAGTAGTAGTAGTAGTAGTAGTAGTAGTGAGAGGCCACTGAGAGGTCATGTCCCTCTCAGATCCAACACTTCTCACTTGAAAAGCTTGTCCAAGGTGTTTTCTGTACCAAGATGCCACGTGTTACAGTGTCTGACAAGATGAATATCAAAATGGTATACAATACCGACAGGTTGTTAGGTAAGGCACATATGCAACAGTTAGACAACTTTATTCCGAAACGTTTCGCCTACACAGTAGGCTTCTTCAGTCGAATACAGAAAGTAGGCAGGAACAGTAGAGATGTGAAGACGATGTAATCAGTCCATCACCCTAGAAGTCGTAGAATTTGAGGTTGTCAGTCCCTCGGCCTGGAGAAGTTCAGTTCCATAGTCAGGAACTATCTGAAGATCAAGCGACAGTGCGGAGACTTAAATACTGTCGGAAGGAGAGGTGCAGGGTAGTAGTAGTAGTAGTAGTAGTATAGTAGTAGTAGTAGTAGTAGTAGTAGTAGTGAGAGGCCACTGAGAGGTCATGTCCCTCTCAGATCCAACACTTCTCACTTGAAAAGCTTGTCCAAGGTGTTTTCTGTACCAAGATGCCACGTGTTGCAGTGTCTGACAAGATGAATATCAAAATGGTATACAATACCGACAGGTTGTTAGGTAAGACACATATGCAACAGTTAGACAACTTTATTCCGAAACGTTTCGCCTACACAGTAGGCTTCTTCAGTCGAATACAGAAAGTAGGCAGGAACAGTAGAGATGTGAAGACGATGTAATCAGTCCATCACCCTTGAAGTCGTAGAATTTGAGGTTGTCAGTCCCTCGGCCTGGAGAAGTTCAGTTCCATAGTCAGGAACTATCTGAAGATCAAGCGACAGTGCGGAGACTTAAATACTGTCGGAAGGAGAGGTGCAGGGTAGTAGTAGTAGTAGTAGTAGTAGTAGTAGTAGTAGTAGTAGTAGTAGTAGTAGTAGTAGTAGTAGTAGTAGTAGTAGTAGTGAGAGGTCATGTCCCTCTCAGATCCAACACTTCTCACTTGAAAAGCTTGTCCAAGGTGTTTTCTGTACCAAGATGCCACGTGTTGCAGTGTCTGACAAGATGAATATCAAAATGGTATACAATACCGACAGGTTGTTAGGTAAGACACATATGCAACAGTTAGACAACTTTATTCCGAAACGTTTCGCCTACACAGTAGGCTTCTTCAGTCGAATACAGAAAGTAGGCAGGAACAGTAGAGATGTGAAGACGATGTAATCAGTCCATCACCCTTGAAGTCGTAGAATTTGAGGTTGTCAGTCCCTCGGCCTGGAGAAGTTCAGTTCCATAGTCAGGAACTATCTGAAGATCAAGCGACAGTGCGGAGACTTAAATACTGTCGGAAGGAGAGGTGCAGGGTAGTAGTAGTAGTAGTAGTAAAAGTAGTAGTAGTAGTAGGGACATGACCTCTCAGTGGCCTCTCACTACTACTACTACTACTACTACTACTACTACTACTACTACTACTACTACTACTACTACTACCCTGCACCTCTCCTTCCGACAGTACTTAAGTCTCCGCACTGTCGCTTGATCTTCAGATAGTTCCTGACTATGGAACTGAACTTCTCCAGGCCGAGGGACTGACAACCTCAAATTCTACGACTTCAAGGGTGATGGACTGATTACATCGTCTTCACATCTCTACTGTTCCTGCCTACTTTCTGTATTCGACTGAAGAAGCCTACTGTGTAGGCGAAACGTTTCGGAATAAAGTTGTCTAACTGTTGCATATGTGTCTTACCTAACAACCTGTCGGTATTGTATACCATTTTGATATTCATCTTGTCAGACACTGCAACACGTGGCATCTTGGTACAGAAAACACCTTGGACAAGCTTTTCAAGTGAGAAGTGTTGGATCTGAGAGGGACATGACCTCTCAGTGGCCTCTCACTACTACTACTACTACTACTACTACTACTACTACTACTACTACTACTACTACTACTACTACTACCCTGCACCTCTCCTTCCGACAGTATTTAAGTCTCCGCACTGTCGCTTGATCTTCAGATAGTTCCTGACTATGGAACTGAACTTCTCCAGGCCGAGGGACTGACAACCTCAAATTCTACGACTTCAAGGGTGATGGACTGATTACATCGTCTTCACATCTCTACTGTTCCTGCCTACTTTCTGTATTCGACTGAAGAAGCCTACTGTGTAGGCGAAACGTTTCGGAATAAAGTTGTCTAACTGTTGCATATGTGTCTTACCTAACAACCTGTCGGTATTGTATACCATTTTGATATTCACCTATAGGGCAAGATGAACGTTGCTATTTAAGCCAAGATCGCAAGTTCTGCCTATTCGGCACGACATATATATATATATATATATATATATATATATATATATATATATATATATATATATATATATATATATATATATATATATATATATATATATATATATATATATATATATATATACATATATATTTATATACAGTGATGCTGCTCAAATCTAAATTTAACTTACAGTGTCTTAAAAAATGGCCAAAAAATGTCGCTTTGAAAAAACTTTTTTCTGTAAAATACGTATATATTATTCAACGATATCTCATGAAAGTAACGACATAAAATATAGCTAAAAACATTGGCTAAATATATATATACACATCAAAAAGCTATATCTCGGTATATATACATTGAGAAGTGTGTTTATCTCAGTGTATATACTCTCAGAGGTGTGTATCTCACAGAATAAAGTTACCTGAGACGTGTTTATCTCTCAGTGTATTTCATACTGCACCGGTGGCCCGGTGGCCTGGTGGCTAAAGCTCCCGCTTCACACACGGAGGGCCCGGGTTCGATTCCCGGCGGGTGGAAACATTTCGACACGTTTCCTTACACCTGTTGTCCTGTTCACCTAGCAGCAAATAGGTACCTGGGTGTTAGTCGACTGCTGTGGGTCGCATCCTGGGGGACAAGATTAAGGACCCCAACGGAAATAAGTTAGACAGTCCTCGATGACGCACTGACTTTCTTGGGTTATCCTGGGTGGCTAACCCTCCGGGGTTAAAAATCCGAACGAAATCTTATACACTGAGAGGTATGTATCTCGCTGTTTATATATGCTGAGAATTACGATTATTCCTAGTGCAGAAAGTAAAATGTTTTGACTAGTGGTGCGTAGATGACACGCAATCTCTGTGTGACGTTCGTGTAACTCATACTCTTTTAAAACTAGTAAATTAAAGCCTGAATACTTGCAAACGTTATGGCTGTGAAAATAAAATTCATTGGGAGGAAATTTGTCATGTCACATTTGGTACAATTGTATGCACGGTGAAAGTAACGGGATTCATGCAGGATATTGCTTGTGTGTTGCATGACGGTGCTGTCATGGGTAACGGTGGTGGTGGTGGGGTGGTGATAGTGGTGGTGGTGTTACTGGTGATGGTGGTGGGTGTGGTGATTATGGTGATGGTGGTGGTGTTAGTGGTGATGATAGTGGTGGTGTTGGTGGTGGTGGTGATTGTGGTGATAGTGGTGTTAGCGGTGATAGTAATGGTGATGAATACTTAACAGGGAAGGCTGCAACAGAATTCGGTCACCACTGCCGTGACTACCACAACCAGCGCCATTACCTCACGTCCCTTATTATGCCCCGAACTAATGCCAGAAACCCATTAACCATAAGCATCCCCGGCACAGCTTAACCAGCTGGTTCCTACAGCTCGAGCGAGTAGTTTACTCCACTGGCTTTACGTTTGCAAAAAAAAAAAAATCTTTACCCACGTTTGCGTTGCATCTCTTGCCTCGAAGTTTCTTTTCACTGTGTATAGTGACTTTTAGATCACTTCGTCGTCTCATGGTTTGTTTCTTAGTGTTGGTATGAGCTTTGTTTTCGTTCTTTGTACCCTCTCCAGTCTATCTTCATCTTGTGCATTAGAGGAATAATGAGAGAGAGAGAGAGAGAGAGAGAGAGAGAGAGAGAGAGAGAGAGAGATGAAGTATCACCGCCACTTTCACCAGCTAGATGCAGACTCATTCTTATAATGTCATCTGCCGCAAAGACCAGAGATACTTCAGATTTTATGTGATGCCTCAGCACCATCATAACAGTGAAACATAACAGCGGTGGAATATCCCAGCAGTGGAACATCCCAGCAGTGGAACATCCCAGCAGTGGAACATCCCAGCAGTGGAACATCCCAGCAGTGGAATATCCTAGCAGTGGAACATCCCAGCAGTGGAACATCCCAGCAGTGGAACATCCCAGCAGTGGAACATCCCAGCAGTGGAACATCTTAGCAGTGGAACATCTTAGCAGTGGAACATCTTAGCAGCGGAACATCCCAGCAGTGGAACATCCCAGCAGTGGAACATCCCAGCAGTGGAACATCCCAGCAGTGGAACATCCCAGCAGTGGAACATCTTAGCAGTGGAACATCTTAGCAGCGGAACATCCCAGTAGTGGAACATCCCAGCAGTGGAACATCCCAGCAGTGGAACATCCCAGCAGTGTAACATCCCAGCAGTGGAACATCCCAGCAGTGGAACATCCCAGCAGTGGAACATCTTAGCAGTGGAACATCTTAGCAGCGGAACATCCCAGCAGTGGAACATCCCAGCAGTGGAACATCCCAGCAGTGGAACATCCCAGCGGTGAAACATCCCAGCAGTGGAACATCCCAGCAGTGGAACATCCCAGCAGTGGAACATCTTAGCAGTGAAACATCTTAGCAGTGGAACATATTTAGCAGTGGAACACCCCAGCAGTGGAACATCCCAGCGGTGGAACATCCCAGCAGTGGAACACCCCAGCAGTGGAACATCTTAGCAGTGGAACACCCCAGCAGTTGAACATCCCAGCGGTGGAACATCCCAGCAGTGGAACATCCCAACAGTGGAACATCCCAATAGTGGAACATCCCAGCGGTGAAACATCCCAGCAGTGGAACATCCCAGCAGTGGAGCATCCCAGCGGAGGAACATCTCAGCAGTGGAACATCTCAGCAGTGGAACATTCCAGCGGTGGAACATCCCAGCAGTGGAACATCCCAGCGGTGGAGCACCCCAGCAGTGGAACATCCCAGCGGTGAAACATCCCAGCAGTGGAACATCCCAGCGGTGAAACATCCCAGCAGTGGAACATCCCAACAGTGGAACATCCCAGCGGTGAAACATCCCAGCAGTGGAACATTCCAACAGTGGAACATCCCAGCGGTGAAACATCCCAGCGGTGGAACATCCCAACAGTGGAACATCCCAGCGGTGAAACATCCCAACAGTGGAACATCCCAGCAGTGGAACATCCCAGCGGAGGAACATCTCAGCAGTGGAACATCTCAGCAGTGGAACATTCCAGCAGTGGAACATCCCAGCGGTGGAACATCCCAGCAGTGGAACATCCCAGCAGTGGAACATCCCAGCAGTGGAACATCCCAGCAGTGGAACATCTCAGCAGTGGAACATTCCAGCGGTGGAACATCCCAGCAGTGGAACATCCCAGCAGTGGAACATCCCAGCGGTGAAACATCCCAGCGGTGGCACATCCCAACAGTGGAACATCCCAGCGGTGAAACATCCCAGCAGTGGAACATCCCAGCAGTGGAACATCCCAGCAGTGGAACATCCCAGCAGTGGAACATCCCAGCAGTGGAACATCTTACAAACAAAACACTAACATTGTCAATGGCATTTATTTCCATCTATTTAGGCCTCGAGAGATTATTTCTTTATAACGGACCTGTTTAGAAAACTTAATCTACCACTTAATGTGGCCATTAACTTTTTGCCAGGTGGGCAGGTAAGCCAGGAGAAGGCTTCGGCCACATGATCAAAATTTCCGCTAATCGGGTCATCAGCAGACGAACGTCAGGGGGGGGGGGAAAGTTGCCAATCAACGTAATTGCAGCATTTCAATAATCATTTTGGTTTCTTGGTATCCACCTGCCTATCTGCAATGATTATCCCAATCGACCTGATAAGTGGAAAGCAGAGGCCATTACACAGTCTTCAGTTCGGAGATGGAGAAGAACTGACCGAGGTCTCGGCTGGTTCTGAACCATTATCTAGTCTCTGAATTGTAACTTGTTTTGTAATTTGCATATTTTAGAGCCTAATAATGAGAAGGAAAATCAACAACAACAACAACAACAACAACAACAACAACAACAACAACAACAACAACAATAATAATAATAATAATAATAATAATAATAATAATAATAATAATAATAATATTTTTTCTACAAGTAAATGATACAACTTATACAGACCATAGCTGACGTCAGTGGCATTATACAGAAAGAACAATAATACGATTGAAAATAAACCACTGTACAGGTGAGGATAGAACTCATGGCAAATGAGTAAAGCTCCAGACCAGTGCGTAAGCCATTTGTCATGGGTTCTAACCCCACCCATACAGTGGTTTACATAGAAAGCCCCTTGTTATGCAGAGTATTTCGGGCAAATCAGGCCAAATTTGTCCCCAGGATGCGATCCACACCAGTTGGCTAACACTCAGGTACCTATTTACTGCTAGGTGAACAGGGACCCCAAGTATCTTAAGGAAACTCGCCCTAATGTTTCCTCCTGTACCGCGGATCAAACCACGGACCTCTTTGTTTGAATTGAGTGCGCTACCAACTGAGCTACGGGCAAATACGGCAAATACCATTGTCAAGGACAAGATATAATATTTTCTTAAGCCCTTTAGTCCAGGAGTAACCTTTTAATGTAACAAAGTTACGCCTTTGTCCTCAAAAAAAAAAGTCTGTTGTGTAACGTCTTTTATTCACTGTATAGCCTCTGGACCCAACAATAGTCCCTAATCCACAATCTTTTAGTAAAGTCTCACCTGTGATGTTAGTATTTCTGCCGCTTGTCTGACCAATCAACCGGACGTATTTTCTTGAGAAAATGATTTAGAGCTGAGAGTCGGGGGGGAGGGGGGGGAGGGAGGGGGGAGGGAGGGGGAGGGGGGAGGGGGGGGGAGGGAGGGGGGAGGGAGGGGGGAGGGGGGGAGGCAGACGATGAAAGGGAGAAAGAATGTGAGGAGTAGAGAGGCAGAGTTAGAGAAAAATATCCAGAGAGAGTGAGATAGAGAGGGTTAAAGAAATAGAGAGGTAAAGAATGAGAGAGAGAGAGAGAGAGAGAGAGAGAGAGAGAGAGAGAGAGAGAGAGAGAGAGAGAGAGAGAGAGAGAGAGAGAGAGAGAGAGAGAGAGAGAGAGAGAGAGAGAGGGAGGGAGGGAGAGAGAGAGAGAGAGAGTCCTGAAGCATATAGCGAATAGGAGACAATTGGACTAGATTCTAGGAGGAAGATTGGCTCCAATTTCGTGAATAAAGAATATTATTTTTATTACTATTATTATTATTATTATTATTATTATTATTATTATTATTATTATTATTATTATTATTATTATTATTATTATTATTACCTATTTTCAAAATAAGTGCTAAACCAGTAAGGATCATACAGCGCTGTTCTTCATATGACGATTTCTTCTCCAGCATCGAGGCTCCTTGATGCGTGAGGTTCGTCTCTCATCTCCCTGATGGGTGAGGCTCGTGTCTCATCTCCCTGATGGGTGAGGCTCGTGTCTCATCTCCCTGATGGGTGAGGCTCGTGTCTCATCTTCCTGATGGGTGAGGTTCGTCTCTCATCTCCCTGATGGGTGAGGCTCGTGTCTCATCTCCCTGATGCGTGAGGTTCGTCTCTCATTTCCCTGATGGGTGAGGCTCGTGTCTCATCTCCCTGATGCGTGAGACTCGTCTCTCATCTCCCTGATGCGTGAGACTCGTCTCTCATCTCCCTGATGCGTGAGACTCGTCTCTCATCTCCCTGATGCGTGAGACTCGTCTCTCATCTCCCTGATGCGTGAGACTCGTCTCTCATTTCCCTGATGGGTGAGGCTCGTGTCTCATCTCCCTGATGGGTGAGGCTCGTGACTCATCTCCCTGATGCGTGAGACTCGTCTCTCATCTCCCTGATGCGTGAGACTCGTCTCTCATCTCCCTGATGGGTGAGGCTCGTGTCTCATCTCCCTGATGGGTGAGGCTTGTGTCTCATCTCCCTGATGCGTGAGCCTCGTGTCTCATCTCCCTGATGCGTGAGACTCGTCTCTCATCTCCCTGATGCGTGAGACTCGTCTCTCATCTCCCTGATGCGTGAGGTTCGTCTCTCATCTCCGTGATGGGTGAGACTCGTCTCTCATCTCCCTGATGCGTGAGACTCGTCTCTCATCTCCCTGATGTGTGAGACTCATCTCTCATCTCTCTGATGCGTGAGACTCTTCTCTCATCTCCACTCTGGCTTAAGATCTCGGGGAGAGATGAGCTCCACTTCACGTCTCATTAACTCTTTAAGATTTTTTTTCTGCTCGCCTTTCGTGTTGGAAAAAACAAACACGGTATGTTTTTTTTTCCTCTCTTTAGAATGAGCTTTCCTTCAGTGTTTACTCAGGCTTTCTCTTCCCTTTAAAAAAGACATTCACATAATGATGCTAGGAGTTAACTCTGGTCATTATGACTCACTTGGCTGGCGTTGCTCTTCTCTCTCTTTATATATATATATATATATATATATATATATATTTATATTTATATATGTATATATATATATATATATATATATATATATATATATATATACATATATATAAATATATATATATATATATATATATATAAATATACATATATATATATATATATATATATATATATATATATATATATATATATATATATACTTTTCAATTCTTAAATGCTAACCCGAGCCATCATTTTTTCTCAACAAATTCAACCAAAACACTGTAGCTATGAACAAGTACTGCTAGCCAAGGGTTCTGGCCCTGTTGAGCTCTCTCCTTCAGTCAAACAAGACGAGACATTTGCATAAAGAACACACATGTGCCACGTACATATGTGTCAGTTTTTTATAAACCTCGTTGGTATCAAAAGGACATGTTCTGGTCCGGAATTTTCAAATAGTTTGACTTAGTTTCCCAGGAGTAAGAGACACTTCGATGGAATTTTCAGTGCTAGGGTCTGGTGTAGTAGACCAAGAGAGAGAGAGAGAAAGAGAGAGAGAGAGAGAGAGAGAGAGAGAGAGAGAGAGAGAGAGAGAGAGAGAGAGAGAGAGAGAGAGAGAGAGAGAGAGAGAGAGATAGAGAGAGAGAGCAGGATTGGTGTAGTCGACCATGAGAGAAATTAGTGTTGTGTAGTCGACCATTAGAGAAAGCAAGTTTTGGGCAGTTGAAAACGAAAGAAAGAAGGTTTGGTGTAGTCGACTATTAGAGAAAGCAAGTTTTTTGCAGTCGAACATAGAGAAAACAGGTTTGGTGTTGTCTACCATGAGAGAAAGTAAGTTTTGTGCAGTCGACCATGAGAGACAGCAAGTTTGGTGTAGTCAACCATGAGAGAAAGCAGGTTTGGTGTAGTCAACCATGAGAGAAAGCAGGTTTGGTGTAGTCTACCATGAGAGAAAGCAGGTTTGGTGTAGTCAACCATGAGAGAAAGCAGGTTTGGTGTAGTCTGCCATGAGAGAAAGCAGGTTTGGTGTAGTCAACCATGAGAGAAAGCAGGTTTGATGTAGTCGACCATGAGAGAAAGCAGGTTTATTCTAGTCGACCATGAGAGAAAGCAGGTTTGGTCTAGTCGACCATGAGAGAAAGCAGGTTTGATGTAGTCGACCATGAGAGAAAGCAGGTTTATTCTAGTCAACCATGAGAGAAAGCAGGTTTGGTGTAGTCTACCATGAGAGAAAGCAGGTTTGATGTAGTCGACCATGAGAGAAAGCAGGTTTGGTCTAGTCGACCATGAGAGAAAGCAGGTTTATTCTAGTCGACCATGAGAGAAAGCAGGTTTGGTGTAGTCTACCATGAGAGACCGCAGGTTTGGTGTAGTCTACCATGAGAGACCGCAGGTTTGGTGTAGTCTACCATGAGAGACCGCAGGTTTGGTGTAGTCAACCATGAGAGAAAGCAGGTTTGGTGTAGTCGACCATGAGAGAAAGCAGGTTTGGTGTAGTCGACCATGAGAGAAAGCAGGTTTGGTGTAGTCGACCATGAGAGAAAGCAGGTTTGGTGTAGTCGACCATGAGAGAAAGCAGGTTTGGTGTAGTCGACCATGAGAGAAAGCAGGTTTAATGTAGTCGACCATGAGAAAAAGCAAGTTTGGTGTAGTCGACCACTAGAGAATGTTTCGAGTAATTCTCTCACTGTCTCCTCGAGAGAGACAGTGCAAGTTTAACGTAGTTTTCCCAAGGAAGAGAGTACACGGGCATTTATTTATTTATTTATTTATTTATTTCCAATTTGAGCACACATACAGAGGTACAAAAAAATACAGATAAGAGCAGCATGCCAAAGCCACTTATACTATGCATAGCATTACGGGCTGGCTTAAAATTAACTTAAGATTAACTAAGCAATGATGAAATCAGTGATAAAACATTAATGTAAACAGATTACTATAAAGCACAAGTGAGTATTACAAAGACAGGTCATATGGTTGCATTCAGTCATATGAAGGATTCTGTTAGGTAGTGTATTTAAAAAATAATAAAGTTAGATTCGGTTTTAGGTTTAACATTTATGTGATATAATTGTGAGAAACATTTAAGATATACAATTTGTAAGGTTCAGTTATTCAGTATTTATTTGGTTTTGGGTGAGTAAGTGATCTTTGAGAAGAGACTTGAATTTATAAACAGGTAGTGTTTCTTTTATATTTACAGGTAATGAATTCCAGATTTTACTGTTTCTTTAACCTGTTCCTTATTTTGCAGGCAACAATAGGAAGATGTGTATAATCAAGGTGAGAGTTAATATTTAAGATATCGGAAAAAATCTTAGTTTTGACACCCTATCACCTGATTCGCGTGACTGCACCTCACCACCTGATTCATGTGGCTGACACCTCATCACCTGACTCATGTGACTGACACCCTGCTACCTTACTCACTTGACTGATTGTATAGTCTTCTACTGTCTTCTGTGTATAATTCGGCAAGGCTGAGGGATTGATTACCTCGTTGTTTGGTGTCCTCGCCTATCATCTCTGTTTTGCATTAATAAAGCCACTGGCTGGCGAAACGTCTTCAAATGAAGATAGTTAATTCATTTGCATCTGTGTCCTCAGAAGTAGCTACGTCTGTTATCATGTACTGATGGAGCAAAGAAACATCCGAAATTAAGAACAACTTTCCTACCGTCAAAACAAATTTGACTGGTGCAGTGGAGACATCCTGAACTAACATCAGTGTTCTTTTCTATTCTGTGTGGTCTTGCTCAAGACTGTGTTCTGTGAAGTCTTACTCAGGCATGGATTCATGCTGAGGATACAGACTGCAACACCGCATATGTATCTTTCATACAAACATGTATTCATAGAAGCGAGTGCGTCAACTTGGCTTTCTTCTCCGGTGTTAAGAAACCCGAGTATTCATACGCATCTCGCATGTCGTGTATGATAAGTTCTTTCACCGGAGCGGTGAGTGAACTTACCGACACTGAGTCATAAGAACTTCCCTTCATACAGAAAAGATTCAGTAGCTTTCATTCAGGATACATTCAATAGCTTCGAGTTAGCCAGGAATCCTGATTGCAAAATTAGCAAATATTGGAATTCACGACCATGTATGAGCCTGCCATTCTCTTTTCTTACGTACAATATACATCGAATTATTATGTAATTCACTGCCACCGCAAAACAAATGAGTTGAACCTTAAGAACACGCTGGTGTACCTGAAGCTTAGCAACCCAGCAGTCGGTGACCTCTTAACCAACCTCACACCACCTTGGACCTCACTCGGACTCACGGAACGGGAGAGGATTTGAACCCACGGCAAGTGAGACTTAAAATTCACAGGCCAGTGCGTTCACCACTCGGCCAGCCGACTCTAATAAGATTCATGGAAATATACGTATTTAAATGATGAAAAACTTGAACTCGCCTGCCACCCGTTTCCTGATTTCTCACTTCGACCTCTGCACTGTCACCAAGTCACTAGTGATCACTTACAGCTCAGCACTGTCAGCAAGTCAATAGTGATCACTTACACCTCTGCACTGTCAGCAAGTCACTAGTGATCACTTACACCTCTACACTGTCAGCAAGTCACTAGTGATCACTTACACCTCTACACTGTCAGCAAGTCACTAGTGATCACTTACACCTCTACACTGTCAGCAAGTCACTAATGATCACTTACACCTCTGCACTGTCAGCAAGTCACTAGTGATCACTTACACCTCTACACTGTCAGCAAGTCACTAGTGATCACTTACACCTCTACACTGTCAGCAAGTCACTAATGATCACTTACACCTCTACACTGTCAGCAAGTCACTAGTGATCACTTACACCTCTACACTGTCAGCAAGTCACTAGTGATCACCTACACCTCTACACTGTCAGCAAGTCACTAGTGATCACCTACACCTCTACACTGTCAGCAAGTCACTAGTGATCACTTACACCTCTACACTGTCAGCAAGTCACTAGTGATCACTTACACCTCTACACTGTCAGCAAGTCACTAGTGATCACCTACACCTCTACACTGTCAGCAAGTCACTAGTGATCACTTACACCTCTACACTGTCAGCAAGTCACTAGTGATCACCTACACCTCTGCAGTGTCAGCAAGTCACTAGTGATCACCTACACCTCTACACTGTCAGCAAGTCACTAGTGATCACTTACACCTCTACACTGTCAGCAAGTCACTAGTGATCACCTACACCTCTGCAGTGTCAGCAAGTCACTAGTGATCACCTACACCTCTACACTGTCAGCAAGTCACTAGTGATCACCTACACCTCTACACTGTCAGCAAGTCACTAGTGATCACTTACACCTCTGCAGTGTCAGCAAGTCACTAGTGATCACTTACACCTCTACACTGTCAGCAAGTCACTAGTGATCACCTACACCTCTGCAGTGTCAGCAAGTCACTAGTGATCACCTACACCTCTACACTGTCAACAAGTCACTAGTGATCACTTACACCTCTACACTGTCAGCAAGTCACTAGTGATCACCTACACCTCTGCAGTGTCAGCAAGTCACTAGTGATCACTTACACCTCTACACTGTCAGCAAGTCACTAGTGATCACTTACACCTCTGCAGTGTCAGCAAGTCACTAGTGATCACCTACACCTCACTTTATATACTGTTATTCTTATTCCTTTATTTATTAGAAGTGCTCAGTGTCCCAAGTGCGAAACTTTTTCTAATAAATAAGAAATACTGCAGAAGTTTTATTCTTGGCAGTTCCTTTCCACATCTAATTCTTCAGAAGGAAAGATCGCAATTGCAAACATTTCATATTATTGGATTCGTTTCTGGCATGGGGCCTGGATCACCCCAAATAACCTTCCAAGGTTAACGAGTTCCAGGACCGAAACGCATCCGGTAAAGATGTCCTAAGTGTGACTGGGTAATGGTGCAAATTGAACCGAAACGAAGTCATTAGTCTCTCATATTTGAGGATTGTTTATTCATTATTCCACTTACAGCATTGTGACTTTCTATTCCTTAAGTAGTAAGTGTAAGTACTCTTGTCCTGTCATCCATACCAGCGATGTTGATATATATATATATATATATATATATATATATATATATATATATATATATATATATATATATATATATATATATATATATATATATATATATATATATATATATATATATATATATATATATATATATATATATATATATATATATGTACTATATATATATATATATATATATATATATATATATATATATATATATATATATATATATATATATATATATATATATATATATATATATACGTAGGCACCTCTGCCAGAGAGAGGCTGTGGGCATCCCGCTCTGTGATTTTGGCACAATATCGTCCAATCAAGAACACCTACCAGGATTATCATCAACAGACTGGTGTGCGAATATCTGCTGGTCGTGTTGGAAAGGGCCAGAAGACTCCGCATTTCGTCTCTTCCTTCAGAATCAAGAAAAGTTCTGTGTATGTGAATTCAGTGAGGGAACATAGCGGTCACCTATGGGTAGGAGAGGTCGGTGAGGGGAGGCCTAATGGAGGAGGAGGAGGCGGAGGTTGAGGGGTAAAACTGTCCCCCCCTTCCCCAAACAGGCGCGCATACACCGTGTGCTCGTGTTACAACAATGGAGTGTTTGTTCACCGTGTGTATAGTGTATATAGTCTATAGTGTACAGTGCATAGTATGTGCATGGTATGCGCATAGCATGTGAAGTGTATAGCGGTGTGTCGTTGATAGTGGGGGCTGTGCACAGAGCATAGTGGTGTATAGTAACATGTGCACAGAGCATCGTGGTGTATAGTGACTTGTCCTGGGAGGGAGTGAGTGCCCTACTCCGCCTCATCACACATCTTCCACTCCTCCCTTTCTTCCACCGCCCACCACAAGAACTGGACACCCCTCTCCTCCCCCCCCCACCACCACCATGAACCACATGCGGAATGTGCCATGCGCCATTTTCCCTTCAGCTTGGGCTTATCACACAGTTTGAGGTATGGCAGACGATGAAGCCAGCCAGCCACAAAGCCAGGGAAACAATGCACCCAACAATGAAAGAAGAGGCATATGTCAGGTGTGTGGAGAGTTTCGAGCACGCAACAGGGACGGCCGTATTCGTGCACACAATGGGTGTGCGGGATCACATATGCCCCCAGCAGAGAGCAGCCCACAGCCTCCACAGGCAGATGACAATTCCAATGGCAACCTCGTCACTTGCGATAACCTTCTGTTGGCATTCAAATCCACTGCTAGCAGTACACTATCCCACATCCCTAAAGCGGCTCGCCCATATGCAGCAGGGAAATTCACAGACCTTCTTAAGCGGGTGAATGGAGGTTCCACCAACTTAGAAGCCCGAGGCACCATCCAAGCATGGCGCAACCTTCTCTTGTTCGGCAATGTCTGTCTTGCAGTTCCTGAAAGACGAGGCAAACTGCTAACCACGTCAGTTATCAAGGCAGTGCGCAACTACCCAAGAACGGATAACTGTGTCCCTCTGCCCCATCATCGCAAGAATCAAAGAGGCAGACCCAAGAAAAGTCCTACTGAAAACGAGAAAATTTGCGCACAGGTTAACAAAAAAATTGAAGAAGGTAACACAGTGGGAGCAATAAGAATAATTACAAGTGACGACACTGTAGCCCCCAAGGATGAGACCACGGCCCAAGCACTAAGAGACAAGCATCCAACCAGGGACACCATAGCCATCAACGACAACCCTGAGGAAGACCCCATCACTGAACAATTAATTTTGCCAGAATCGGAAGTCTATAAGGCGATCGCGTCATTTCCAGCAGGATCTGCAAGAGGTTACACTGGAATTCGACCTCAGCACCTCAAAGAGATGGTAAATCCAGTACTCGGTGAATCTGCATCAATTCTTCTCACCGAGTTAACAACTTTCGTCAACAATTGCCTGGCTGGGCGAATCCCAGAAGAAATTAAACCTTTCTTTTTTGGAGCCTCACTATGTGCTTTGAAGAAGAGGGATGGGGGAATCAGACCCATTGCAGTTGGAAACACTCTTCGCCGTCTCGTTGCCAAAGCAGCAGTGAGAAACATTCGCCTAGAAGCTGCCACTTTACTCCAGCCACACCAACTGGGCTTTGGGGTCCCTCAAGGCAGTGAAGCTGCAGCTCATGCGGTAAGGGCCTACATCAGGGACCTTCCAGAAGACAAGGCCATAGTCAAACTTGATTTTAGAAATGCCTTTAATATGGTGAAGAGAGATGCTATTTTGCCAGCTGTTCGGGTTCGGTTCCCCAGTCTCTTTCCCTTCATTTCAGCCGGCTACAGCAAACCCTCAATTCTTTTGTTTGGAGAACATGAAATTCAATCATCAGAGGGTGTTCAGCAGGGTGACCCACTCGCTCCACTTCTCTTCTGCTTGGCAGTAAGAGAACTAACTTCCAGCCTACGCAGTGAGCTCAGTATCTGGTACCTGGATGACGGCACTCTGGCAGGTACTGAAGAGTCCCTCGTGGGGGACCTACAACTGGTGAAAACACAGGGAGAAGACTTGGGACTCATCCTCAATCCCTCCAAGTGTGAAATCATCACAGCGAACCAGGAAATAATCAATGCTGTGCGAAGAATCCTCCCGGAAGTCTCAACTACAACTCCGTCCAACAGTACCCTCTTGGGGGCACCGCTGGGTCACCAGGCCATCGATACTTTCCTCAGGGACAAATTGAATGACCTGATGAGAATGGAGGAGAGAATAAGCGATCTTGATGCCCATGATGCTCTGTATCTCCTCACAAGGTGTCTTACTATGCCAAGACTCACTTACTTCTTGAGGTGTGCACCCTCTTTTGACAACCCAACACTCGATGAATATGACACACACCTGAGATTAACTTTTAAGAAGGCACTGAACCTGTCACTAGAGGATGAGCAATGGGATCAGGCAACCCTCCCAGTGCGACTGGGAGGTATAGGGGTGCGTAAAGCAACGCATGTTGCTTTACCTGCTTTTCTGTCTTCGTGTTTGGCTTCCAGTTCATTAGTCAAGAAGATAGTGCTCGAACGCTTGAGAGACTTGGTAGGAGCTCAAGACCCCAGGTTTACTGAAGCAGCGATTCGGTGGGACACCCTTACAGACTCCTCCAGTAGACCAGCTCCTCCCAAACAGCACAAACAGTCCCACTGGGACAAACCAATCATGAAAAAAATCGCCAACACAATGCTCTCCAATGCTTCAGGAAAGAACAAAGCTCGTCTCCTGGCAGTGAAGGCACTACACTCAGGAGATTTCCTGCTAGCTGTTCCCAATTCCTCCCTGGGCACCCGTCTCGACCCACAGGCCATTCGGATTGGTGTTGCTCTTCGCCTAGCCGCCCCCATCCTCACCGAACATAGGTGTATTTGCGGCAGGGCGACAGCTGATCAATTCGGATCAATTGGTCTCGTGTGCCACACAGCAGAAGGGAAGTATGCCAGACATGAGGAGATCAATGACATAATAAAGAGAAGCCTCGCCACAGCCCGTTGCCCAGCTCAACGGGAACCCCAAGTACAGAGGTCTGATGGAAGTCAAAAGCGTCCTGATGGAGCCACTATGCTACCCTGGAAGGATGGAAAGCAGATTGCCTGGGACTACACCTGTGCTGCCACATTGGCAGACACCTACTTGCCATACTCCGTAGTGGAAGGGGGTGGAGCTGCCAGCCACAGGGAGACCCAGAAGATCCGAAAATATGAAGACCTTCCCCCTTGCTATAACTTCATTCCAATAGGGTCGGAGACCCTTGGAGCATGGGGCAAGTGTGCTCTAAAGTTCCTCAAAGAGCTGGGTGAAAAGCTAATCATAAAAACCAAGGACCACAGGGCGACCAGCTTCCTCTTTCAGAGACTCAGTGTTGCGATCCAGAGAGGAAATGCCTGCAGCATTCTGGGCACGCGGCCCACCGCAGGGGAGCTGGACGAAGTGTTCGAGATGTAGCTCTGAGTTACCTATGTTGTTTTACTTTCTGTTGTATTTTTGTGAATGTTTGGCCAATGTATTTTGTCTTTAAATAAAACATACTTGAAATATAGGGGGTGGTAGGAGAAAATTCTGAAACAGCTTCAGGGAGAACCTCGAGTTTTCCCTGAAGCAAGTTTATTCTTTTCTCTGAGGATGAGGGTCCCCATGACAGTTCTAGAGGTGGTACCTCCCTATATATATATATATATATATATATATATATATATATATATATATATATATATATATATATATATATATATATATATATATATATATATATATATATATGGCCTACTCAGCATAGATCGTTTTCTTCAAAAAAGTGTAGAATATATTTACTGAGCCTAAGAGAATTAATGTTTTTCGTTAAAGTGAATTTTTTTTTTTTTTTTCAAAATTCTGTATATAGTTCTACCATCTTTCATTTATGTCCTGAAATTTGTATTGATAAAGCCACTGGATGGCGAAACGTCTACAATAAAGATACCCAGATGTTGCACATGTGTCTAATTTTCATTTTAAGAACATAAGAACATAAGAAAGGAGGAACACTGCAGGAGGCCTGCTGGCCCATACTAGGCAGGTCCTTTACCTTCTTGTCGGTACTGTGTACCATTTATGTACAATTCTAAATTTTATCCGACCTAACTAAATTATATCAAGTGATGCTATTAAGTTGGTTTTGTTCCAAAGGTATTAAGTCAATTTTGTTCCAGAATTATGATGTATTCCACGTTAATTCACACAAAATATATAATCACTCGATCCATTAGACAAAACATTTGAATATATCTGTTTTTCTGAGAAGTTAGACTTGCATAACTAAATTTACCTAAAACACACATTCACTTACACGTACGTCAACATTTATACAACGAAAAGACGTGGAGTCATGTTTTGTTGTATTGCCACCATCGCTACAACGTCACAAACATCAACACCATCAATCATGTCAACACGTCTGACTTCTGTGACGGTGCATTGACAAAAATACACTAATAAAAACATGAGTTTATATTCATAAACATTAGTGTGTCTGACCGGCCGAAGGAACGCGACCTACTAAATATGACCGAATTCGGCTGCCTTAGAGTACACACTGATAAATGACATACGTACGCAACATTTCGGGCATCTTTATTCAGGGAACGTTTCGCCACGCAGTTTCTTCTTCAGGTCCAGTGCAGAGAAAAGTGAAAGATGAGGAGGAGTTTGGCTCTTCACTTTTCACTCTTCTCTGTATTAGACTGAAGAAGCTACTGACTGGCGAAACGATTCCTCAATAAAGATTCCCAAATGTTGCACATGTGTCTCATTCTACGCACATATTTCTCATTTATCAACTTTTCAGTTTTGTAAATCATTTATTTACAAGTGAGTACATATACACAGATCGAAGTATTTATTTTCACACCCAAGACTGTTCAGCTGACTCCCAGCATACATGAAGGGGATTACCAATAGACCCCTGGCTGTCTTCAAGAGGGAAGTGGACAGGCACCTATAATTAGTACCTGATCAGCCGGGCTGTGGTTCATACATTGCTTGCGTGCAGTCAGCAGTAACAGCCTGGTTGATCAGGCCCTTATCCACCGCGAGGTTTGGTCACGGACCGGGCCGCGGGGGTGTTGAACCCCGAAACTCCAGGTATACCACTGTAGCTACATAATCAAGAGGAAATGAGATATTTGACTCTACAGGAATAAATAATCTGAATCTGAATCGTCAGAGCTGATCAGATACATTCTTCTTGAAGTCTATGAGCAGAATGACAATAAGAAATCTTTTAATTAAAACACTGTTTAAAAGAAGGTTATTAAAACACTAAATAAAACACGAACCGTCGAATTATGCAATAAAATAACATTTTATCATATTTTTCTCTATTTTTAAAAAACGTGTGAAGAGAGTATCATAAAAAGTAACCCTTAAGCGTCCTTGAAACCTCCGTCGTCACCCTAACTCCCAAAATAAACATCAATGTACTTGACCTGGTTCCGTCAGTGAGCTGAACAATTACTCACATCTCAGCCTCGAATAATGACAATGCTTGATCAGATACGCTTTATAAGTGTACTCATACGCATAGTACTATAATTATCTTAGGGCAATTTCATCTCTAAACACTGCGTTGTGACTTTCACCTTAATCACGACCAGCTGTCAGCCAGCGGCTTAATCTGCTTAATACGTAATTAACATATTTAAATTTGAGGAAGAATTATTTGGAATTATCAGTTTTACGTTTATTAATTTGAAAATATTCATTATTTTGTTTTAGTTGATTACTATTTAACATATAGTTTTATTATATTAATAATAATTAATTTTTATTGATTGATTATTATATTGTGTATATATAAATGATTATATTAGTTTGACATATAGGTAATAAAGTGAAATAGAGAAAAAAAAATTTCTTTTTTTAAACAGGATGGGAACTCTGAGGTGAAGATTTCTCTCAGTGTGTACATGCTGAGAGAGGTCAAATTAATCTTTGTCTTGGGGATTAGATTATTCTTGTCTGGTGGTGACCAGGTTCCGTGCGGCGTTAATGACACTAGCATCGTCGATAGACTTTAAACTTCCCCCTTTAATAAAGCTAATCGTCTTAATTGCTCTTTTGTTCTTCTCAAGTTGAGTGTTGTGAATGTCGCAGTCAGTTTATAACGCTGGAAACTCGCTTACTTTTGTGCAGATTTTGTACTTATCAGGGCAGGTGAAATTGCCGACCTAGAGAATGTACAGAGAACTTTCACGGCACGCATAACGGAGATAAAACACCTCAATTACTGGGAGCGCTTGAGGTTCCTAAACCTGTATTCCCTGGAACGCAGGAGGGAGAGATACATGATTATATACACCTGGAAAATCCTAGAGGGACTAGTACCGAACTTGCACACGAAAATCACTCACTACGAAAGCAAAAGACTTGGCAGACGATGCACCATCCCCCCAATGAAAAGCAGGGGTGTCACTAGCACGTTAAGAGACCATACAATAAGTGTCAGGGGCCCGAGACTGTTCAACTGCCTCCCAGCACACATAAGGGGGATTACCAACAGACCCCTGGCAGTCTTCAAGCTGGCACTGGACAAGCACCTAAAGTCAGTTCCGGATCAGCCGGGCTGTGGCTCGTACGTTGGTTTGCGTGCAGCCAGCAGCAACAGCCTGGTTGATCAGGCTCTGATCAACAGCATTGCTAAGGCCGCTACAGGATCAAGGTCACTTCACTGTTAAGGACCTTACAGGATCAAAGTCACTTAATCATCAAAGTCACTGCAGGGTTAAGGAAAGACTTTAGCCACCTTTCTAACCTTCCTGACGGTACAACAGTGTTTCTTCAGTAACCAAAAAATATAATTCATGAATATTAGTAAAACTAACACTCAACTTTTAATATTTGAGATCTGTTATAACAAACAGGCCGTTAGGTAAGTCACCATTTAGCACTATGTCAATACTGTGAAACCATAACCCACACCGTAGACGTGAGCCTATTTAAATAGCTGTATTGTCCAGTCGATCCAATACCAGTGTTATTTTTACAAATATTATTAGAGACTAATCTTCCATCTGTAATAATGAATGGTCAGTAGAGTTACTTTATTTTTTTAGCTTTATGATCTAATACTCATGATCTCATACTCATGATCTCATACTCATGATCTCATACTCATGATCTCATACTCATGATCTCATACTCATGATCTCATACTCATGATCTCATACTCATGAGCTCATACTCATGATCTCATACTCATGATCTCATACTCATGATCTCATACTCATGATCTCATACTCATGATCTCATACTCATGATCTCATACTCATGATCTCATACTCATGATCTCATATTCATGATCTCATACTCATGATCTCATACTCATGAGCTCATACTCATGATCTCATACTCATGAGCTCATACTCATCATCTCATACTCATGATCTCATACTCATGATCTCATACTCATGATCTCATACTCATCATCTCATACTCATGATCTCATACTCATAATCTCATACTCATGATCTCATACTCATGATCTCATACTCATGATCTCATGCTCATGATCTCATACTCATGATCTCATACTCATGATCTCATACTCATGATCTCATACTCATGATCTCATACTCATGATCTCATACTCATGATCTCATACTCATGATCTCATACTCATGATCTCATACTCATGATCTCATTCTCATGATCTCATACTCATGATCTCATACTCATGATCTCATTCTCATGATCTCATACTCATGATCTCATACTCATGATCTCATTCTCATGATCTCATACTCATGATCTCATACTCATGATCTCATACTCATGATCTCATACTCATGATCTCATTCTCATGATCTCATACTCATGATCTCATACTCATGATCTCATACTCATGATCTCATTCTCATGATCTCATACTCATGATCTCATACTCATGATCTCATTCTCATGATCTCATACTTATGATCTCATACTCATGATCTTATACTCATGATCTCATACTCATGATCTCATACTCATGATCTCATACTCATGATCTCATACTCATGATCTCATACTCATGATCTCATACTCATGAGCTCATACTCATGATCTCATACTCATGATCTCATACTCATGATCTCATACTCATGATCTCATACTCATGATCTCATACTCATGATCTCATACTCATGATCTCATTCTCATGATCTCATACTCATGATCTCATACTCATGATCTCATTCTCATGATCTCATACTCATGATCTCATACTCATAATCTCATACTCATGATCTCATACTCATGATCTCATACTCATCATCTCATACTCATCATCTCATACTCATCATCTCATACTCATGATCTCATACTCATGATCTCTTACTCATGATCTCATACTCATTTCCTACCTCATCTTCTCGTCAAAATATCCAGGACTGGAGAAAATAATTAACATCTTACCCACTTGGAATGATATGAATAATAATGGATATAAGAACAGACATTTGAGGACTGTCTGTAAACACCAGTCATGAACCCTCTTCGACGTCGGTGCTTATAAGTGTCCAGAAAAGGCAAGGATCCATCCTGCTTAGTTTCCACTGTGAACTTAATGGATGGGACATACCGATTTAACTTGGTTAGAAGTACGTCAAGATATATACATGTTGCTTGAGATTTAAAACACTTATTCTTTAACACTGTGAATAATACAGTACATTAAAAAAGGCAATCTTCAATGAAAAATGTGATTAATTCAATAATGATAACTGTGTTTAAGATAAGGGGATGGGTCGGTAATTTCTCTTTAAGACGCTTTAATAAAACATCCACCAGAAGCTTTGCGAAGAGAGCAATAACATATAAAAAGAACTAACTTAAACTCCACATCCATATGTGTACTCTGAAGCTCACCCATCGGGTCTGTGTTATTTTTTTCCGTTAGAACTGGATATCGTACCTACAATAAACTTTAGAATTCCAGTTAACAATTCACACAATTTATGTCCTTAGCTGACACATAAATTAAAATAGTATTGGGAGAGAATACAGAAAATATTTGCTGGTTTCGGCAGAATATATTCTAATAAGTATTTTTCTCTTGATTTATGTACATTGAGGTCATTATGCATGTATATGTGGAGGGGTATATATCATGTATACAAATAGGCCTATACTTGGGAATAAATTATTCTTGACTGGTGGTGAACAGGTGACATGCAGCCTTAACCTGTCAGCAGTAAGGGGACAAAAAGCCTCAAATTTACAAAAGAAACAGTACAAAAAGAATATTAAACACAAAAAAATCCTTCACAAAAATAATGGCTGAGATGAAATCAGAGAATAAATTTCGTTCCAACATTTTGGAAAATGTAAAGTCTTGTATAACGAATAAATAACAGAAGGAACAACAGATAATTAGCTACTTCTTTATGCCAATAAATGATAATTGCAAAGCGATAATTACATACACATTCTGACACAAATTCACACACACTCCTGCATAAATATGAAGAAAAGGTAATTACTCGGAAAATAAATAAAAACCCAGACAAACGTATGCACACATAGACAAAAGAAAAAAAACACATAATAAAACACGAAGGTGGCCACAAATCAACAACAACAACACAATTACGAACACTCACAACGAATGCTTCCACAACTAAACAAGCAACACAACTAACACACACAATAAACAACAGACGAATTGGAATTCAAATAAAAGCGCAACTCAAATAACCCCCTCCCCCCGAAAAAAAAAAATCTTTGTTTATTAAACCTGTTCTCACACTGCCGCACACCTCCCCAAACACACCTACACGCCTTCCATCCCACGCCCACTACCCTACACCAAACACTCCTCACGCCCGTAAGTACCATCCAGGCCACGTATGGGTGTGGAAGGTTCCCTTGACCACATACGCCAGATGACGGCCCGTCAGGTGCGCCTGACCGCGCATGTTTACATGCTTAATTCACATCCACGATGATTTAATAACTACAAGGTCTGTGTACACGCTTGGTTTGTACGCCGGTGAAAAATGCGTTTTATTTTCCAACCTTTTCTGTTATGGTTTAATGTTATGGTTTACAAACAGGGTTTATTTTATAACATTATGTGATATATTACCTATACAGATTTAGTGATTGCTTAGTAAAATAATAATAATAATAATAATAATAATAATAATAATAATAATAATAATAATAATAGTAACAACAACAACAACAACAATAATAATAATAATAATTATTATTATTATTATTATTATTATTATTATTATTATTATTATTATTATTATTATAATATCATGATTTATTGTATATATTCCATAGACAACCTTATTTCCATTGTTTATATTCCATATCAAAAAATACGGTCTTAACTGGTCATATAACATAAATAAGGAGCGTGTGATTTCTAACGATTTAAGCTCAGACGGTGTCTGATACAAAAATCTAACCTAAAATAATAATATTTAAGTTTTTAGGTCGTGCAGAAATTGACGCACAGTAAGGCAGGCAGAGTTGCTTATTTTACAAGCTTCATTTACAATGTTTTATTTACACTTCCTACTGTAAATCTTTCACAAGTCTCTCATTAGTTTATAATGCTGACGTGTGAATCACTTCATCTTTGGAGATGAACAATAAAATGGTATAAAATACCGACAGGTTATTGCAGACAATGGAACAATACTCTTCTCCAGACTGAGGGACTGACCACCTCAAAACTTTAAGGGTGATGGACTGATTACATCGTCTTCAAGTCTCTTCTGCTTCTATCAACTTTGCTGTACTCGACTGAAGAAGCCTACTGTGTAGGCGAAACGTTTCGAAATAAAGATACCTAACTGTTGCATATGTGTCTTACCTAAACATCTTTGGAGATAGAAGGAATATTCACAATTTGCAAGGTAAATATACAAATTCCTTTACTCTCCTATCTACTCTTAACAGTTCTTAAATCATGTAATATTTCCGTCCTCGTCTTAGAGCCCTGGTCTGAGACCGTGCCCAGGGAAAGATAATTCCCAGACCCACGGACAGAACTCAGAAACCAATGTATACAACAACAGCTGATGCTTAAGTTGTCTGCGTGGTCCTGTCAAAGTTACAGTCAAGTGTTTTCCCAGGCTGCCAGAACCTCACTCTCTACCTCACCAGAAATTATGTATGTGATTATACGTGTGTATTATAAGTACCTGTGCATTTACGAAAGGGGTATTATATGTTAAGATTTTTTCCAACGTTAAGGAGCCCATGAAATGATCTGCAGTTAACCCATAATTCGGGGAGGAAATTTTAAACGATGTGTCGAACCACTGGTGACTTCATTGTGGTTCAGGATAATGGATGAGGACGGAACACTGAACGTCGTTCAGATTTTCTTCTCTGAGTTTTTGGTTGTGATTTAAATAATATTTAGTAAAAAATACATTATGAAAATATCAGCTACATTTAGTAAGGTGACTTAGTTATTCGAAGGACTGGTCTCCGGTTCAGCACTCACTACCTAAAGAACCCGAGACAGAAAGACCACTGCAGCAGGCCTACCGGCCCGTACTTGGCAGGTCCTTCTCAAATCCAAACCAGCTTGGTTCAATATCCTCTCTCCCAGAGAGAGAGAGAGAGAGAGAATGAGCTGATGTAGGTAACAGCTCTTAGCTTGTCAATAAAGTTAGGAATTCTTAACCTGTAAATAGCTTGTCAATAAAGCTAGGGATCCTTAACCTTGTCAAACCCTGTGTAAAAAGAGAGAGAGAGAGAGAGAGAGAGAGAGAGAGAGAGAGAGAGAGAGAGAGAGAGAGAGAGAGAGGTCGGAGTGGGAAAGAGTGAGAGGTCGGAGTGGGAGAGAGGTCGGGAGAGGGAAGATGGCTGGATGAGAGGTCAGAGAAGAAGGGTAGTGAAAGCTAGCAAGGGAGTGAAAAAGAGTGTAAGCTAGCGAGGAAGGAATGGAGAGAGAGAGAGAGAGAGAAATGGAACCAGGGGAGAAAGTGAGCAATAATGCAATTAAGGAAGCGAGGGAGGGAGGAATGCAACGACGGGGAGACAGAGAAGGAATTAAAAGAGGGAAAGGAGACTTGTGAAGGCTTACTCAGCCCTGTAACAACTTCAGACAGTATTACCAAGGCTGGCTCCTCCTCAGGAAAATTAATGAATAGAAAAAGAAATAATAACAGACAAACATAAACACTTTGTTATATAGAAAATATAAAATATAAAACACTTAAATATAAAATATTAATCCTACATTAAAGAAAATGAAAAATGAAAAATATAAATGATAACTGAATTCAACGCTAATATAAAGCTTGGGTGTCTGGTGTTGATGACACTGCTTGTTGAAACAGTAGCCGTTGCCGATGATGGGGGGGTGGGGGGTCGCAGGTGTTGGTTACAACCCACTGGCTAGTTCTTCACAGTATAGCCTTGAGTATTCTATCCCGATGACAGGAAAGCAGGTCCTTTACCGCTGTAATGATGAGGGGTTACGTCCTGCAATTTCATACAGGTGCACAGGTAATTAAATCCAAAAAGGGGAAGTCTCAGGACGTTAGTCCATCTCCATCAGTTCAACTCGTTGATTGGCAGGTGACCCTCTCTGTCATCCAAGCTGGAAAGATAGACAGGTTACCCACTGCTTAAGAAATCACTCTCCATGATAAGTACAATACCTAAAAGATGTGGTGATTATTACAACAGTCAACTTAGAGCAAGACTGAAAGGACTAAGTTTATTATTGGTCAAAAGTGAAGCTTTCAACCAATAAATCCACTAGAATACAAGGCAGCCATGTACTTACAGTAGCGCTGGGAGCTGTGAGTCTAGTGATTACTGTTTGGACAGGAGCCCCACACGTCACCTTTCGGGGGGGGGGGGAAGAAGGATGGGGAAGGGATAGCGGGAGCTAGACTGACCCTACCTTAACAAGCAGCCGGCAGTCAAACTATCACTTTCGGGTGGGGGAAAAAAGGTGGGAATAGCGGGAGCTTGACTTACCCTACCTTAACAAGTAGCCGGCAATGAAACTATTGTTACTATATACTCCCTTGCTACTCCTATCTGTTGAACTTTTCCCTCACACTCCCCCATACCAAGACTTATAGTCAAGGAGTATAAGAAGAATAGGCGAGGAAAAAGTTCTAACATATGGAAGTCGCGTAAGGCAAGAAATCTTCTACGGACTGTCATGACTTAACCAGTCAGAGAAATAATTGGATGAACCATTGATATACACAATATGGAACTTAAAAGCCTGGAGTGCCAATGTCCACCTCAAGAGGCGACTGTTGGTTCCCCTAAAAGTTTCTAGGTATATCAGTTCTTAAACAAAATGTTTTATTATCTGGAATCTTAAGTATAGGGTCTTTCGAAAAGATACTTTTAATCTCATTAAACTTTTCCTGAGCTATGTCGGAAAGTTCAAGAGGTTCCTTGGCAGACTTTTTAAGGAAGTCGGATAAGATGCCTGTAAGATCAGTAAGGTTCGGGATAAACCATGCATAAAAATTTACAGAACCAAGAAAGCTACGCATGAGCTTCTTGGTTTTGGGGAATTTAAATTCTAATAAAGCTTTGATCTTACTGGGGAGAGGCTTCAGAGAGTTATTAGAAAGTATCAGTCCAAGATATCTAATCTTGTTATACCCAAGGAAGCATTTCTTCGGCTTGGCAGTGAGGCCATGTGAGCGTAACCTATGCAAAACTGATGTTAATTTTTGGATATGTTCGCCCCACGTGGATGTCATTACGTAAATGTTATCAAAATAAACTGAAACATTTGGCATATTACCCAAGACCTTTCTCATCAGTCTCACGTAGGTAGCACAGGCAGTTACCAAACCGAAGGGCATAGTTCTATATTGCATCAGTCCTTGGTGTGTAGGAAAAGCGGTGTACTGCTTAGAAGAAGGATCTAACGTTACTTGATGATATGCCTGCGCAATATCAATCTCTGAAAAGAAGGAAGCGTCATAAAATTTGTGTAGATCGCTATCTATTAAGGGCATAGGCTCAGCATCCCACCGAGTTATAGCATTAAGGCCTCTGAAGTCAATAGCAAGTCAATATGAATTATCCTCCTTCTTAACCATGACTACTGGTGAACAATATGAAGATACTGAAGGTTCAATGATCTTTAGTTTTAATAATTTGTCTACCTCTCGGTCAAATGCATCCCTAAGGTGAACTGGAACTGGGTATAATTTTCGTTTGATAGGATTGTCCGTCACTAAGTCAATCTTATGGACTACCGTGGAGGTAACACCTGGAATATCATTAAAGACGTCTGAAAAGTTACTCACACATTGAAGTAGTTCATGTCTCTTATGGTCATCCAAAGATTCATTAATATTAATGTTGGTTGCGTCCGAGTGGTCAAGAGTCACCAAGTCATGTAGTTCTTCATCATAGTCTAAGTTAGAGGTGTCAATTACGCACACCTTACATTCTTCAGCTGTCGTATCAAGTTCGTGTGGAAAAACTAAGTCAAAGTTATTAAGGCAGTTAACCGAATTTCTTCGGTAATATTTCTTAAGGATGTTGATATGATAAAGCTTAGGTTTCCCCTTGACTTCTATGAGGTAGCAAACTTTCCCACAAATTTTTAATACTTTATATGGACCTTTCCATGCTACTAATAATTTATTTGACTTGATCGGCAAAAGTACAAGAACTTCATCCCCTACTTTAAAACTTCTCCTCTGACTTTTGGAATCAAAATAGGTTTTGTACTGGTCCATTGACAAGCTTAGGTTTTTCGAAACTATGTCAGAGATCTCCTCAAGTTTGGATCTAAGGTCAAGGAGAAACTGGTAAGAAGACTGAACCTCAGCGCTCACCTCCTCATTAGTCCATAAGTCATGAAGGATGGACAATGGGCCTCTGGCCTGTCTACCATAGAGAAGTTCAAAAGGTGAAAACCCCAAAGAGTCACTGGGAACTTCCCTCATGGCAAACAAAGCACAGGGTAGGTAACGATGCCACTCCTTAGGTTTAAGGGAGCAAAGTTTTCTTAAAATGGACTTGAGAATCGAATGCTGGCGCTCAATCCTCCCATTACAGCTGGGATGATAGGGTGTGGTGAAGAGAGGCTTCACTCCCAGAAGTTGGTATAGATGTTGCATTAAGTCAGATGTGAATTGTGTCCCACGGTCAGACAAAATTTCTCTAGGGATGCCCACTCTGGAGAAGATGGACAAAAGGGCTTCAGCCACCTCTGTAGTTGTTATGGTCTTTAAGGGTTTGGCTTTAGGGAAACTCGAAGCATAATCAACTAATGTTAATATATATCTATGTCCCCCAGATGAAAGTGGAGATAAAGGACCAACGATGTCAATAGCTACTCTTTCAAAAGGTACCGTAAAGACTGGCATTTTGACCATAGGTACTCGCCTGGTACCTCGGGAGGATGACAGTTGGCAAACTTTACACGATCTACAATAGGTAGTGACATCTGAGGACATTTTTGGCCAAAAATAGGTTTCCCTAATTTTATTTAAGGTTTTACGATGCGAGAAATGTCTGGCCACTGGCAGGTCATGAGCCATTTTAAGAACAGTCTCTCTGCATTGACTTGGAACAACTAAGATGGAATAGTCTATCTCATCTGAATTTAATTTGAATACTGACTTGTACAAGATACCTTTTATTTTTTTTATATTATCACACCGGCCGATTCCCACCAAGGCAGGGTGGCCCGAAAAAGAAAAACTTTCACCATCATTCACTCCATCACTGTCTTGCCAGAAGGGTGCTTTACACTACAGTTTTTAAACTGCAACATTAACACCCCTCCTTCAGAGTGCAGGCACTGTACTTCCCCTCTCCAGGACTCAAGTCCGGCCTGCCGGTTTCCCTGAATCCCTTCATAAATGTTACTTTGCTCACACTCCAACAGCACGTCAAGTATTAAAAACCATTTGTCTCCATTCACTCCTATCAAACACGCTCACGCATGCCTGCTGGAAGTCCAAGCCCCTCGCACACAAAACCTCCTTTACCCCCTCCCTCCAACCCTTCCTAGGCCGACCCCTACCCCGCCTTCCTTCCACTACAGACTGATACACTCTTGAAGTCATTCTGTTTCGCTCCATTCTCTCTACATGTCCGAACCACCTCAACAACCCTTCCTCAGCCCTCTGGACAACAGTTTTGGTAATCCCGCACCTCCTCCTAACTTCCAAACTACGAATTCTCTGCATTATATTCACACCACACATTGCCCTCAGACATGACATCTCCACTGCCTCCAGCCTTCTCCTCGCTGCAACATTCATCACCCACGCTTCACACCCATATAAGAGCGTTGGTAAAACTATACTCTCATACATTCCCCTCTTTGCCTCCAAGGACAAAGTTCTTTGTCTCCACAGACTCCTAAGTGCACCACTCACTCTTTTTCCCTCATCAATTCTATGATTCACCTCATCTTTCATAGACCCATCCGCTGACACGTCCACTCCCAAATATCTGAATATGTTCACCTCCTCCATACTCTCTCCCTCCAATCTGATATTCAATCTTTCATCACCTAATCTTTTTGTTATCCTCATAACCTTACTCTTTCCTGTATTCACCTTTAATTTTCTTCTTTTGCACACCCTACCAAATTCATCCACCAATCTCTGCAACTTCTCTTCAGAATCTCCCAAGAGCACAGTGTCATCAGCAAAGAGCAGCTGTGACAACTCCCACTTTGTGTGTGATTCTTTATCTTTTAACTCCACGCCTCTTGCCAAGACCCTCGCATTTACTTCTCTTACAACCCCATCTATAAATATATTAAACAACCACGGTGACATCACACATCCTTGTCTAAGGCCTACTTTTACTGGGAAAAAATTTCCCTCTTTCCTACATACTCTAACTTGAGCCTCACTATCCTCGTAAAAACTCTTCACTGCTTTCAGTAACCTACCTCCTACACCATACACTTGCAACATCTGCCACATTGCCCCCCTATCCACCCTGTCATACGCCTTTTCCAAATCCATAAATGCCACAAAGACCTCTTTAGCCTTATCTAAATACTGTTCACTTATATGTTTCACTGTAAACACCTGGTCCACACACCCCCTACCTTTCCTAAAGCCTCCTTGTTCATCTGCTATCCTATTCTCCGTCTTACTCTTAATTCTTTCAATTATAACTCTACCATACACTTTACCAGGTACCTTTTATATATTCAAATTTATATGAAAAGTTTTTCCTTTGGATAACTTGATTTTGTTTAGCGGCATTATGGCAATTCTGAAGAGAAGGGCAATTACGTTGGAAATTGACAAAGGAGTCCTTCGATATATCTAAAGGCTTAAAGTCAGGGAAAATCAAGGGATGGACAGTAGGAGAAACCTGGGCTTTGGTCTGAGCCCTAGTCAAGACATTTATAGTATCGGAGGTGATATCTTCACTTTCATCTAGCAAGTGAACCGGTGATCCTACTACCTCGCTTTCGATAGTAGCATCACTGGTTTTTAATCCCACATGAATCTCACGAGACATTGTCTCATCTGAACTTTCGAGGGGCTTCTCTGACTCTACAGGAAGAGGATCTGAAACACTTATGTCCACCTTTTGTGATGAAAGGTCAACCTCAGAAGGAAGAATGGCACCTTTTACATTACCTATTAGTACGGAGCAAGAAGTGATGGGAGCTAGTACGGCTTCAGACCAGCCTGTGAACCATTTAGACCTAATGTAACAACGGATGGTAGGAAAAGTGTCCGTACGGCCCAAGTAGTCTGAAAGTATAGCAGAGGAATGAGTTTCTTTAAGGTTAGGGAACAGCTTATCAGAAATGACTATACATGTGCATCCAGTGTCTCGTAAAATGGTAGATACATTAAGTCCATTAACTGTTCCTGAACAGAAGGGTGCTTTATCATTACAGTCTTTAAAACATCTTCCAACTTTTTGGACCTTCTTAGAAGGACAATCTGGACGTTTATGTCCCTTAACACCACACAAATGACAAACAGGAATAAAAGAAGTCATTTTACTTTCCACTAGAGGCTTTGATTTCAGGTCTGATGAACCCTTGCCCTTAGGGTTCGATCCCTTTAGGTCTTTATAGGAATTGTGAGCCTCAGCATACAGGTCAGCAGCCTCAGCAACTTCCTCAGCTTTAATCAGGTTACGTTCTCTAATGAATGTTCGTATCTGGTGAGGAAGAGCTGTCAGGAACTGGTCAGCAACCATGAAGTCTCTAAGAGATTCATAACTGTGATCAATTCCTGAACTCTCTATCCAAAAGTCGAACAAACGAAAGAGTGTTACCTGTAACTGCTGAAAGTTCTGGCCAGGCTGTAAGGTGGCATACCTGAAATCTTTCCTGTAAGAATTAGTGGTTTTTTGATATACTTTAAGGATTGCCTTCTTCAGTAGGTTATAATTACATATGATATCCTGCGACAAAGTTGCATAGATATTCAAGGCTGTATCAGAAAATAACATTCCTAACCTGGTAGCCCAGGTGTCAGCAGGCCATTCACAGAGGGTAGCGGTATTTTCAAACCTGATAATGTATGAAGTAATGTCTTCCCTCTCTGTGAAGGGAGGTAAATTAGGTGTTGGAATATGTGCACTGACTGCATGTTGTTCCATTACTCCTTCCTCTAATTGTTGTTGTGTAAAAGTTAACTTTTTATTCTCTAATTCAAGGCGAGATTTTTCGAGCTCGCGATCCTTTTCTCTCTCTATTAACTCAAGTTCTCTAGCTTTTTCCTCAACTTCTCTATCCTTTGCTCTTTCCTCAAGTTCTTTTATTTTATCCTGTTCCTCACGTTCTCTAGCTCTTTCTTCACGATCAAGTCTATCACGCTCCTTTTTGTCTTCTCTTTCTCTTTCTAACTGTCTTTCTTGGATTTCTCTCTCAATTCTCTCTCTCTCCTTTTTCTCCTGTCTTTCAAGGTTCTCTTTCTCCTTTTTCTCTTCTCTTTCGATTCTCTCTCTCTCCTTTTCTTCTTCTCTTTCCTTTTCTGTCTCTCTTCTCTCTCAATTCTCTCTCTTTCAAGTCTTTCCTGGATCTTAGCACTAATGAAAGATTCTAAATTTTTCCCTGTTATTCCTAACTTACTTCCAACGTTCATCCAAAACTGGTATTCCTCCATGCTTGCAAGAATAACTTAAACTATCAGGGGAAATGAAACGGGTATTAAAGAAAACGGAGGGTTCAATTCCTGCTCCGCTCAAACTGTAAATAAACCAGAGGGCTCGATCCCTGCTTCAATTAAACAATATGTATTAATTAAAACGAAGGGTTCTATGCCGGCTCCGAGCAAACAGTAAGTAGAATGGGGTCACTTGACCATCCAATCTTCTCACCAACAAATCAAGAGTGTCCTATGACAGTTCCCTTGATATAATAAAGAGCTCAATGAAACAAATTGTCACTGGAAAATCTCGGGTCCATAGAGTCTAATCCTCCAAAGTGTTTCAATCTCACACAAAAATAGATGGCAGAATTAACTTGTACTCCTGCCTTGACTTGACTTACAATAAATTGAGACCATAACAATCACCAAATCTTTTAAATACCTGTACTGTAGTCCTACCATAGAGAATGATTACTCATGGCTGGTGGTAACCATCTGTGGTATGCGGCGTTGAAGTTCCAATGGTAGATTTGAGATGGAGTTGAATCTTGATTCAGTAGAGTTGATCCTGGCAAGGTCGCCACTTGTGAAGGCTTACTCAGCCCTGTAACAACTTCAGACAGTATTACCAAGGCTGGCTCCTCCTCAGGAAAATTAATGAATAGAAAAAGAAATAATAACAGACAAACATAAACACTTTGTTATATAGAAAATATAAAATATAAAACACTTAAATATGAAATATTAATCCTACATTAAAGAAAATGAAAAATGAAAAATATAAATGATAACTGAATTCAATGCTAATATAAAACTTGGGTGTCTGGTGTTGGTGACACTGCTTGTTGAAACAGTAGCCGTTGCCGATGATGGGGGGGTGGGGGGTCGCAGGTGTTGGTTACAACCCACTGGCTAGTTCTTCACAGTATAGCCTTGAGTATTCTAACTCGATGACAGGAAAGCAGGTTCTTTACCGCTGTAATGATGAGGGGTTACGTCCTGCAATTTCATACAGATGCACAGGTAATTAAATCCAAAAAGGGGAAGTCTCAGGACGTTAGTCCATCTCCATCAGTTCTACTCGTTGATTGGCAGGTGACCCTCTCTGTCATCCAAGCTGGAAAGATAGACAGGTTACCCACTGCTTAAGAAATCACTCTCCATGATAAGTACAATACCTAAAAGATGTGGTGATTATTACAACAGTCAACTTAGAGCAAGACTGAAAGGACTAAGTTTATTATTGATCAAAAGTGAAGCTTTCAACCAATAAATCCACTAGAATACAAGGCAGGCATGTACTTACAGTAGTGCTGGGAGCTGTGAGTCTAGTGATTACTGTTTGGACCGGAGCCCCACACGTCACCTTTCGGGGGGGGGGGGGAAGAAGGAGGGGAAGGGATAGCGGGAGCTAGACTGACCCTACCTTAACAAGCAGCCGGCAATCAAACTATTGTTATTATATGCTCCCTCGCTACTCCTATCTATTGAACTTTTCCCTCACAAGACTGAGAAAGAGAACGAAGGATTGAGAATGAAAGAAAGAGAATAAATGATAAAGAAATTAAGTGGGATAGGAGGGAGAAACGAAGCAAGCGTGAGATACAGGCAGGGAGATACAGAGGCAGGGAGATACAGACAGGGAGATACAGGCAGGGAGAGACAGAGGCAGGGAGATACAGGCAGGGAGATACAGGCAGGGAGATACAGGCAGGGAAAGACAGAGGCAGGGAGATACAGGCAGGGAGATACAGGCAGGGAGATACAGGCAGGGAGAGACAGAGGCAGGGAGATATAGGCAGGGAGATACAGTCAGGGAGATACAGGAAGGGAGAAACAGGCAGGGAGATACAGGCAGGGAAAGACAGAGGCAGGGAGATACAGGCAGGGAGATACAGGCAGGGAGATACAGGCAGGGAGAGACAGAGGCAGGGAGATATAGGCAGGGAGATACAGGCAGGGAGATACAGGCAGGGAGAAACAGAGGCAGGGAGAGAGACAGAGGGCAAGAGAGAGGGAGAGAAAAACATAGGGAAGGAGAAAAGAATGGAAAGAGAGAGGGAGTGAGAGAGGACGGAGGAGGAAGAAAGCGAGAGAGAAAGGGAGAAGGGATGTAGGGAGGAAGAGAGGGGCGGAAAATATAAAACGGAAACATCAACAACAGGAAACACATTTACTCGTATCACCCAGATTTAATTTCCTAAACCTTCTCTTCCTTTCCCTTTATCCTTTCTTTTAAAGTAATTACTTTCCCCCAGCATTACTTTCACTTCAAAACTCCAAGATAATTTATATTAATCTCTCTCCAATGTAAGCATTCATCACAGTTATTGTAATTCCCGTCCCTCTAACTTTCTAACACCAGTGTCACCTTCCACTAGTGAACAACCTCATCGTTATTAATCTCTTTTGTTCATTCTTCCCATTTATTCGCATCTAGAGCTTTTTTTTTTGTTTGTTATGAATAATTTCACCGTAATAACACCCAGGTTGTTTACCGATTAAAAAATAAAAGTCGTTCCTTAAGGATTCTCTCCGTCAGTCCTGAATCTTTAATAAATTATGGCTTTAGTGAACTTTTGAGATTGTTGTTATTGTTCGTCTGCAGTTTTTTAAGACGTTAATATACCAACAAGACATTTTAATTTGGTATTTTTTCTCCGTATAGTGAAATATATTCCTATAAAATCGCTGTTTAATAAATAGCTGTAAAAGTGGCTGAAGTCGGAGTCACTCCAGCGAATTCGGAGAGATACGAGATGACCAATCAACGTTCCAGACTTTCACTTTCTAAGCAACTTTCACCTTGAGGCGTCCGAGTCATTGGTTCAGCCAGTGACATCTCTCGGACTCGCGAGATGAGATGTCACTGGTCCTGCGCATTAACTGGAGATACTGCGCTAAATCGCTATCATATTTGAAATATCAAAGTAACGTGGTCACTGTGACCCGTCATGCAGGTTACGTTTAAACCTCAGCAATGGAATTATACCCGATAAACTATCATTAGCGTTTATTACTGTCATTTACCAGGCCACTTTTATCGTCTATTATCATATAAATTTGTTGTATATATAAATTTTCTTGTATATACTGTACGTCTTTCATGTCTTTAAATATGTAGGTGTTAAATGTTAATTATGTTGTGATGTTATTTTGTTCTTATATGAGGTTTTAGTTTCCAAAACTGTTCTGTATAACCAGGGAATTTCTATAAGCGATATTAAATGTTATCCAACTTTGTATCATATATATATGTATGCCGTGCCGAATAGGTAAAATTTGCGATTCTGGCTTAAATAGGAAAGTTCTTCTTGCCGAATAATGCAAGCGAAAATTAGTGTATGCAATAACTTCGCAAAAAAATAATTCTGAACCTAACGAAAAAAATATATTTCATTGCGTATGTTTATTATTAAATTATTGTACACTTAAGTAAAATATATTTAGTTGGATTTGGCTAAATTAAATTGCGTTGGTTATAATAAGGTTAGGTAAGTTTTCTAAGGTTCTTTTGGTACAAAATTATTAATTTTTACATTAACATAAATGAAAATTTTAGAAAGGACAATTTTAAATGAGTTCTTGCTAACTGACCAATTTTACCTATATATATATATATATATATATATATATATATATATATATATATATATATATATATATATATATATATATATATATATATATATATAACTCAATCGTAATAAACGACTCTAAATGAATAAGCAGAAAGATGGACGGAGTTAGAACAGAGGTCCCGCAATTGACAGGTCCAGCGCTTTACCGCTGAGCTACGTAGAGAATTGATTTACTGGGAAAGCTAATGGGGTGGGAGAAGTCAGTCGGGTCACAGTTGGTGCCTCTGACGGAAACATATACAGAGGTATTATTTCCTAATCTTCCCTGTTAGAAGCTCCGTGACTCAGCGGTATAGCGTTGTATAAGAAGAAAAACAAGGATCATGCTAGAAGGTTAGGTAGCACATCATTTACGAAGAGGGAGTTATGACAGGTTCTGTCAGCTGATGACACGCTCCCTCTGGGAAAATCTGAAGAGAATTTTCAGATGAGTAAATTAGAGCAAATTCAGAAAAGGGTGATCAAAGATGTCCAGGATGTCCAGGATGTCCAGGATGTCCAGGATGTCCAGGAAATAAAAGGCCAGAAGCAGGATTAAAGGAAAATTGCATTCCTGTTAATACATGAGTTGGCATATAGTTCTACGTAGGATACGGAGATTCAAATAATATACTAGAGAAAGAGAGTAACAAGAGCCTTAAGGAATCCTTAAAAAGGAAAGAGTTTGTCAATATATGCAAAAAGGGGAATGTATGATAATATAATGGTCCCAAAACTTTTTGGTATGTGTCAGAAACACGTTTATTAACTGTTGCAACGATAAGACTGGAAACTGTGTAAATGCTCAGTCTGAGTCCAATATCTAGTAATGAAGAGGATAAGGAGGGTAAAAATAAAATGCTGATGTATTAGATTAAGATGTAACATTCAAAGAAGAAAGGAATAACTGTGGAGATGATGTAGTCTTAAAGAAAGTTTGCAGCAAGACATATATATATATATATATATATATATATATATATATATATATATATATATATATATATATATATATATATATATATATATATATATATGTATATATATATATATATATGTGTGTGTGTGTGTGTGTGTGTGCTTGGAATTTCACTACTCTTTCACAGTGGTTGTTTTGCATATTTTAAAATCACCTGTTTACTGTGATCTTATTGAATATATATATATATATATATATATATATATATATATATATATATATATATATATATATATATATATATATAGAGAGAGAGAGAGAGAGAGAGAGAGAGAGAGAGAGATTACCTTCATGGTAGATCTCTAAGTGTAGTTTTCAATGGAACGGAATCAGCAAGACATCCTATTGGGGCAAGTGTTCCACAAGGAAGCGTGCTGGGTCCATTGTTATGGAATGTCTACTTCAATGACCTTCTTCATCTCATCCCAGAATCACATGCATATGCAGACGACTGTACACTGACATTCACTTATCCAAGAGAAGAAATGCCAGCTGCTCTAAGCTACATCAATCACCAGCTGAGAGCTATATCAGCTTGGGGAAATAGATGGTAAGTAACATTTGCACCTAAGAAAACGCAAATGATGATCGTCTCTAGGCACCATGATGGTAATGCTGGTGCAGTAGTAAGGATGAATGGGAGGGTGTTGGCACCTGGAGAAGAAGTTGATATCCTTGGGGTGAAATTTGACTCCAAACTAACCATGAAGAACCATGTTGTAAATCTTGCAAACAAGGCAGCCAGGAAGCTTACAGCACTTCGCCGTATCTCGCATCTGCTTGACAGTAGGGGTTGCAAGATCCTGTACGAGGCGCAAGTACGCTCACACCTTGAGTATGCTCCACTTTCTTGGTTTGCCTGCCCCCCCCCCCCTCTCATCTGCGACTGCTTGACAGAGTAGAGAACAGAGCAAGACGTCTCATCTCTCGCCTGGACCCATCCTGGATAGATCTGTCATTTCAGCAGAGCCTTCAACATAGGAGGGATATGGGTAGCCTTACTGTTATGTACAAGGCCAATATTGTCAAAATACCACACTTGGATCCACTTCGAGGACAGCGTGAAACAAGCTTTTATGCCACAAGATGGGCAGAAAGCAGCAACTTCACTCTGGCTGTACCCTTCTCCAGAACATCACTCCATCTGAGATCATACATACCCAGGATGACTCGAGTATGGAACACATTCGTACAGCATAATGATGTCAACGAGATAAAGTCAGTTGATCAAATGAAAATGCTGGCCCACAGATGGCTCCAACTTCATCCTGTTCCCTACTTGTATGTCTCTTAACAATAAAAATGCTTTCAAATGAGCTGATGTAGGTAACAGCTCTTAGCTTGCCAATAAAGTTAGGAATCCTTAACCTGTAAATAGCTTGTCAATAAAGCTAGGGATCCTTAACCTTGTCAAACCCTGTGTAAAAAAAAAAGAGAGATAGATAGATAGAGAGAGAGAGAGAGAGAGAGAGAGAGAGAGAGAGAGAGAGAGAGAGAGAGAGAGAGAGAGAGAGAGAGAGAGAGAGAGAGAGAGAAAGAGAGAGAGAGAGAGTGTGTGTGTATTGAATCTTTCCCTTGTAGATGGACAGTGGTTGCAAGCCTCACTTCCGGTCAGGCTTGGGGGGCTAGGAGTACGCAGATCCTCCCAGCTTTCCTATCCTCTTCCATAGCATCAAACGAGTTGATAAGACAAATTCTTCCTGATAACCTCAGTGACTAAGCTATGCCAGTGCCATCACTGAATGGGAGACTCTTGCTGCTCCAGCACCAAACCCTAGTGCAGCACTGGCTCACGAACAGTCAAGCTGGGATGGCCCGATCGCTGAAAAGGTGCTTGCCAACATGCTCAGGGCTGCAACATCAGATAGGGAGACTGCCCGTCTCCAGGCTGTGAGTGCACATCACTCCGGGGACTTCCTCCAAACAGTTCCCATATCGGCAATGGGAACGTGACTCGGCGCCTTGCTGCCTCAATTCACACAGAATATATGTGTATTTGCTGTGAAGCGCAAGTAGACCAATATGGTCTACATGGTCTTAACTGTTCCAAAACCAAGGGCTGGCATGCAAGACACAATGAGGTCAATGACATCATAAAGAGAACCCTTGATACAGCTGGATGCCCAGCCGAGAGGAAGCCCCGATCACTAGCAGCCAACAATACCCACAACCCAGCAAACCACCCCAACGGGATCACCATCTATCCTTGGAAGAATGGCATGGGACTATACCTGTGTGTCCACACTGGCTGACACCTATATCCATCACTGTGTTGGGCGACAGGGAGGAGCTGCTGACCACAGGGAGGAGTACAAGATCAGTAAGTACAGGGACATAAACCAACAGTATCAATTTGTCCCAGTGGGATCAGAGACCTTGGGATCCTGGGGAAAAAATGCCACACGCTTCCTCAAAGAATTGGATTCCAGACTCATCGACACCACCAGGGACCCAATGGCAGCCACTTTCATGTTCCAGCGCCTCAGCATAGCCATCCAGAGGGGAAATGCTTGCTGCATACTTGGCTCGCGTCCGGCTTCGGAGGAGCTGGAGGAAATTCATGATCTTTAATACATTGTACCATTGTATTCATGTTTGTGTTTTTCTGCAAATGTATTCTGTCTATCAGTAAATGTTCACATAGAATATAAAATATACAGGGGGTGGTAGGAGAAGAAAATATTCAAAAAGCTCCTGGGAGAACTTTGAGTTTTCCCTGAGGTACGTTTATTGTCTTCTCTGAGGATGAGGGTCCCCATTCCAGCTATCGAGATGGTACCTCCCTATATATTTAAAAATAAACGGATTTATTACAAATATATATATATATATATATATATATATATATATATATATATATATATATATATATATATATATATATATATATATACATATATATATATATATATATATATATATATATATATATATATATATATATATATATATATATATATAAATTAATGTTAACGAGGGAGTGACCAGTCAGTGCGTCCACCCCTACGTCACGGGGGTGGGTGGAAGAGGTGGGATGTGTAACTAGATAGTGAGTGAACACATTGGTTCAGCAGTGCCCATACCCACATTGTTCATAGTGTACATGGGAAACAAATAAAGTTATGTGTATTGTAAGACAGTGTGAACAATATATAGTGTGCAAGTCCATGTGTATTGTACTCCCCGGGATAACCCCACTCAACAACCTGCGCCTCCCCCACCTAATTCCCAAGGGAAGTTTTCCCCTTCCCCTCCCGGCCCCTCAAACTCCACCAGGCCACCACGGTCAAGTTCACTACCTTCCACGCACCATACCCACCCAGCATGTCATATTCCACTCCTATTGTCTAGTCTAGCAGATGGATGCCAACCAGGAGGAAGCAAGCAGCCAGGGAAATGGCACGGCTGGCAATACTAGGAGAGGCAAGTGTCGGTCATGCTTACAGCTTCGTTGTCTCAACTCTAATGGTTTCCTCCGCAAACACGGTAGTTGCCCTGGTTCAGGATGTCCTCCTGTGGAAAGTGATGATCCAGAGCCACCTCAGGCACCTGAACCCACTCCAACAGATTTCATCTCATCAGACAATCTCTTGGAAGCAATCAAAGCAACAGGTACGAGGACACTCACACATATTCCCAAAGCAGCCCGTCCACACGCAGCTGGGAAACTTACAGACCTCCTGAAAAAAGTAAACGATGGTTCCACTATCTTAAATGCTCCACCAACCATCAAGGCATGGCACAACTTGCTACTTTTTGGCAATGTCTGCTTAGCTGTGCCGGAAAGAAGGGGAAAGAGGCTAGCCTCAATGATAATTAAATCCTTAAGAGATTTTCCTAGAGTTGATAACCTCATTCACCTCCTCCGTCAACACAAAAAAGGGAGAGGCAGAACCCCCACTCACTCTACTGACAGTGAAAAAGTCAGAGTCCAGGTGAGCAAGAAAATTGAAGAGGGCAACACAGTGGGGGCAATCAGAATTATTACCAGTGAAGATACAGTTGCTCCCAGGGATGCTGACACGGCTGAAGCACTTAGAGGAAAGCACCCTGCCAGGGAAACCAGTGGCACCAACAGTTCCAACACCTCTGTCCCCACTATGGAACCATTGATTGTGGAAGACTCAGACATTTACAAAGCAATAATGTCGTTCCCATCTGGCTCTGCTGGGGGTTACACTGGAATAAGGCCACAGCATTTAAAGGAAATGGTTAATCCAGTTATTGGGGAAATTGCAGAGACACTGCTTTCAGAGATCACAAGGTTCGTCAACAATTCCTTGGCTGGTCTGATTCCTGTTGAAGTTAGACCTTTCTTTTTTGGTGCAACACTTTGTGCACTTAAAAAGAAGGATGGAGGAATTCGGCCAATTGCAGTAGGCAACACGTTACGCCGCCTCGTATCCAAAGCTGCTGTCCGAAGTATTCGTGCACAGGCAGCCAAACCAGCTTGGCTTTGTGGTCTCTCAAGGAAGTGAAGCAGCGGTTCATGCAACAAGGGCATATATCAACAACCTGCCTGAGGACAATGCAGTGGTAAAATTAGATTTCAAGAATGCGTTCAATCTCCTGAAAAGAGACGTGGTATTAGCAGCAGTACAAGAACATTTCCCTGGTATCTTCCCTTTTGTTTCAGCTGGGTATAGCAAGGAATCAATGCTTCTCTTTGGAGAGCATGAAATCACATCATCGGAGGGTGTCCAACAAGGAGATCCTCTTGCACCATTTCTCTTCTGTATTGCAGTTAGGGAAATCACAGTCAGACTGACCAGCGAGCTAAACATCTGGTTCCTAGATGATGGCACACTAGCAGGTACAAAGGAGTCCCTCCTACATGACCTTACACAGGTAATGACACGGGGACAGGAAATGGGTCTCATCCTGAATCCATCCAAATGTGAAATCATCTCAGTCAGTCAACAAGTGATAAATGCAGTGAGATCAAAACTACCAGGAGCAGCAGTCATTGCCCCCACAAATAGTGTCTTGCTAGGAGCACCTCTGGGAAGCAATGCCATTGACACAATTCTCAGGAAGAAATTGGAAGAGTTAAGGAGAATGGAACAACGAATAGGCAATCTGGACACCCACGATGCCTTGTACCTTCTCACAAAGTGCTTGAGTCTGCCCAGGTTGACATATTTCCTAAGATGTGCACCTTCATATGATAACCCTATACTGCACGAATATGACAGTATTCTGAGGCAGATTTTTACGAAAGTACTTAACCTTACAATAGAAGACGGGCAGTGGAACCAAGCTACACTTCCAGTCAGACTAGGAGGCATTGGTGTCCGCAAGTCATCACAGATTGCGTTACCTGCTTTTCTGTCCTCGTGTATTGCATCCAGAGAGCTTGTAGCAGCGATTCTCCCTGAACATCTTAGGGACAAGATTGGAGTCCAGGACCAAAAATTCATTGACGGAGCAATGATCTGGGATAATCTAACGGGCTCAGAAACCAGACCTGCTTCCCCCAACAACTACAAACAATCGCACTGGGATGGTCCAATAGTGGAAAATATAGCCTCAACGATGCTTCAGAGTGTGTCAGGGAAGGATAGAGCCCGCCTGCTGGCAGTGAGAGCCCCTCATGCTGGGGACTTTCTGTTGGCTGTTCCCAACTCCAGCCTTGGCACACGCCTCGACCCACAGACCATCCGCATCGGTGTTGCCCTTCGACTTGCCGCCCCTATTCTCGCCGAACACAGGTGTATTTGTGGCAGTGAAGCAGCAGACCGATTCGGGTACCATGGTCTTGTGTGCCGTAAATCCGAGGGAAAGATTGCAATACATGAGGAGGTTAATAACATTATCAAGAGGAGCCTCACAACAGCTGGATGCCCAGCAGTAAGGGAGCCACCCTAACTATGCAGATCTGATGGCAGCCAGAAGCGTCCAGATGGTATCACCCTTCAAGCCTGGACAGATGGGAAGCAGGTGGTGTGGGACTATACATGTGCATCTACCTTGGCTGATACCTATCTCCAATACACCAGGGAGGAAGGAGGGGCAGCTGCCAGCTTTAGGGAGTCCCAAAAGTCTAGAAAATATGGAGAACTTGCCCATCATTATATGTTTGTTCCCATAGGCTCAGAGACCCTTGGCTCATGGGGAAAGAGTGCATATAATTTCCTTTAGGAGCTGGGAAAAAGACTCATCAGGGTAACTAGGGATCCCAGGGCAGCTAGTTTTCTGTTCCAGCGGCTCAGTGCGGCTGTTCAAAGGGGTAATGCCTGCTGCATTTTGGGCACACGCCCCAGCTCTGAGGAGCTGGATGAGATTTTCGCTTATAATCGGTGATACACACGTAACAACATGTACCGTATATGCCACCTTTATATTAACAATGTATCTCTTAAATCTTCTGTGCCATATTATGTAATAAAATATTCCTATTGGTAAAAAAAAAAGTTTAAAAGATGGGGTGGTAGGGGAAGTGGAATATTCAAACGGCTTCAGGAAGAAATTCAAATATTCTTCCTTGAAGCCTTTTTATCCACTTCTCCGAGGCTATGGGTCCCACAATTTACACCAGAGGTGGACCCCATCCCCTATATATAAAATATATATATGTATATATATATATATATATATATATATATATATATATATATATATATATATATATATATATATATATATATATATATATATATATATATATATATATATATATATATATATATATATATATATATATACATATATATATATATATATATATATATATATATATATATATATATATATATATATATATATATATATATATATATATATATATATATATATATATACTAATAATAATAATAATAATAACAATGTGAACATATACGCAAAATCAAGAACAGTGTTGTTATGAGCAATGAAGCAGTATTCACTAGGAGACACTGAGGGAAGTACCCACCCTGCTGACTCTGCCTGAAACTCTGCCCTTGTCACGAACTACCGACACGCATGACCTGGTCTGGGCGGGGTGAGGAAAGTGTCCGTGACAGGAGAGCAAAGTCAAAGGTCAAGACAGCTAAGTAAGGAAGAGGAGGAGGAAGTGAGGTCATGGTAAGTGCCATCTTGGGTCAGAAGGGGCTGAAAACTCACGATTTTAAAGGTCAGTTGTGTTCTTGCAAGGTCGGTACGTTTCTCTTCCTGTGTTTCTTCCTTGTATGTCCTTGCAATTATATATCATCATATTTTTAACATACCTCTGTTACTAATATATATTAATTTGCATACCTGAAGTATACCTGGAGAGGGTTTTGGGGGTCAACGCCCCCGCGGCCCGGTCTGTGACCAGACCTCATGGTAGATCAGATTATTAACATGAGCTGACCTATGTAACAGGATCCTGGCGACTGCTGGAAACTGTTTACAACACGAATTACCTATCTATTAGACCTATCACTTCCTATCACTATTCATCTTCCTATTTCAGTAAAACAATATTCTCATCCTATAAAATTCTTTAAATAAAACCATGATTTCTTAAATATAAATATTACTTAAAACGCAAGTTCAAAATCTTCCTGCCGTAAAGCCGGATGGTAAATTCAGTCCAGAAACTGCGCTCAAAATCCAACGTTCTAAACAACAGAACAGGAATTAGTAGATGGGGAATTGGAGGTATTGAGAAGATGGCGGGAATATTTTGAGTTACTGTTAAATGTTGATGAAGAGAGGGAGGCAGTGATTTTATGTATTGCACAGGGAGGAATAACATCTTTTAGGAGTGAAGAAGAGCTTGATATGAGTGTGGGGGAGATGCGTGAGGCATTGTGTAGAATGAAAGAGGGCAAAGCAGCTGGAACTGATGGGTTCACGACAGAAATGTTAAAAGCAGTTTTAGAGTCGTTGGTACCTTTGTTCAATAAATGTATGAAAGAAGGGAAGGTACCTAGGGACTGGCAGAAAGCGTGTACTCTATAGTTCCTTTATATACAGGGAAGTGAAAGCGTATGGTAGGGTTATTATTGAAAGAATTACATGTAAGACTGTGAGTAAGATTGCAGATGAACAAGGAGGCTTTAGAATGGGAAGGGGATGTGTAGATCAAGTGATTAGATTGAAGAATATATGTGAATAATATTTAGATAAAGGTAAGGAAGTTTTCGTTACATTTATGGATTTAGAAAAGGCATACGATGGGATGGATAGGGGAGCAATATTTCAGATGATGCATATAGGTAGTAAGTTACTAAATACTGTAAAGAGTTTTTATGAGGACAGTGAGGCTCAGGTTAGGGTGTGTAGGAGAGAGGGAGACTACTTCCCAGTAAAAGTAGGTCTTAGACAGGGATGTGTAATGTCACCATGGTTGTTTAATATATTTATGGATTTGGTTATAAAATAAGTAAATGATAGAGTGTTGGGGAGAGGGTTGGGATTGAATTATGGGGTATCAAATACGAAATGAGAGTTTTGTATCAAATACAAAATGAGAGTTTTGGGAGATTCTGGAGAGAAGTTGCAAAGGTTAGTGGATGAGTTTGGGAGGGTGTGTAAAGGAAGAAAATTGAAAGTGAACATAGATAAGAGTAAGGTGATGAGGGTATCAAACGATTTGGATAAAGAAAATTGGATATCAGATTGGAGGGAGGGAGTATAGAAGAAGTGAATGTGTTAAGATATTTAGGAGTTGACTTGTCAGCAGATGGGTATATGAAGGACGGGATAAACCATAGAACTGATGAAGGAAGAAAGGTGAATGGTGCATGTAGGTATTTGTGGAGACAAAGAACGTTATCCATGGAGGCAAAAAGGGAAATGTATGAGAGTATAGTGGTACCAATACTTTCATATGGGTGTGAAGAATGGGTTGTGAATGTTGAAGCGAGAAGGAGGCTAGAGGCAGAGATGTGTCTAAGGGCAATGTGTGACGCAAATATTATGTAAAGAAATCGTAGTGTGGAAATTAGGAGGGGGAGTGGAATTACTAAAAGTATTGTTCAGAGGGCTGAGGAAGGGTTGTTGAGGTGGTTTGGCCATTCAGAGAGGATGGAGCAAGATAGGATAACTTGGAAGGTGTATAAATCTGTAGAGAAAGAAAGGTGCGGGGGGGGGGGGAGGTAGGAGTCGTCCTAGGAAAGGATGGAAGGAGTGGGTAAAATAGGTTTTGTGTGCAAGTGGCTTGGACATACAGCAGGCACGCTTGAGCATGAGGAGAAGAATGCTTTTTGGGACTTGACGAGCTGTTGGAGTGTGAGCAGGGTAATATTTTGTGAAGGGATTCGGAGAAACCGGTTAGCCTGACTTGAGTCCTGGAGTTTGAAGGGTGGGTTTGGGGTATTTGCTGTTTAAAGTTTACCTGGAGAGGGTTTCGGGAGTCAACGCCCCAGCGAACCGGTCTGATATCAGGCCTCATGGTGGATCAGGGTCTGATCAACCAGACTGTTACTGCTGGCCGCAGAGTGACATATAAACTGTGATAGTGTGAATGATGGTGACAGTGTTTTTCAGAGTATGGTAGCGCTGGTGCCACCACACTACCATACTCTGAAAAACTTACCCTATTTCTCCTGTTGCTGCCATTGCAACATTGCGCAGCTCCTGATGACGCACTGAGAAGTGTGAAAGTAATTACTTGAGCTAAAGATTCCCCCCTCCCCGTGGCTTGTCTTGCTTTGTAAGATCACCTGTTTGCGATTATCTTGCATATATATATATATATTTATATATATATATATATATATATATAGAGAGAGAGAGAGAGAGAGAGAGAGAGAGAGAGAGAGAGAGAGAGAGAGAGAGAGAGAGAGAGAGAGAGAGAGAGAGAGAGAGAGAGAGAGAGAGAGAGAGAGAGAGAGAGAGTAGGGAGAGGAGAAACAGAGGGAGCAAGGGAGAGAGGAAGGTCACAATGGTTGGGGTTGACCACGAGGTGAGGAAGAGTGAGAGGAAAGGGAAATACCTCTGGCCTGTGGTGTGTAATTATCTCTGTGTACCTGTCTGTAGGTACCGCACCTCTGTGTACCTGTCTTTAGGTACCGCACCTTTGTGTACCTGTCTGTAGGTACAGCACCTCTGTGTACCTGTCTTTAGGTACCGCAACTTTGTGTACCTGTCTGTAGGTACAGCACATCTGTGTACCTGTCCTTAGGTACAGCAGCTCTGTGTACTTATTTGTAGGTAGAGCACCTCTGTGTACCTGTTTTTAGGTACAGCACCTCTGTGTACTTGTCTGTAGGTAGAGCACCTCTGTGTACCTGTCTTTAGGTACAGCACCTCTGTGTACTTGTCTGTAGTTACAGGGTATCTTTCCTCCTGTATCTAGGTACAGGACCTCTCTGTACCTGTTCTCAGGATCAGATGAACTTCGCCTCGATGTGCACTGCTTTCTGTAATAAACTCTTTTAATAGTTCCATCACTCATTATTAGTAAACACATGTTTTACAAGTTTCATTCTTCATTTTTTTTTTTTGTATCTGGTATAAATGTCCTCGCGTTCTGGGGAAACTCAGAGGACATAACACCTTCGGACTTTCTGCTGCACATCTCTCAATAACTTCTGTTTTAACATCATATCACAGCTGTACAGGGTGTTTCAAATTGTTGGACCCGATTTCAAAGGAGTTTGCTTTGAAATTGGGACCATCGTTTTAAAACACTCTATCTTAAACGGGTTTATCAGAATCTCAAATCAAATCAATTCAAATCATATGTTATTTCTGAGTAGTGTGCAAAATGTAATTTGCATGTAATAAAATACTGTTAAACACAAGCATTCATGCACATTTCGGGCAGAGCAAATCTATATATATTGAAAAAAAAAATCAGTGTTTATATAAATACTACATAAGAGCGTCACCGGTGTATTTTTATTGTGTTTATAAAAGTCTTTGTTTTCAAAAACATAAAGTACAGACATTGATGACATTAATAATGATAATAATAATAATAATAATAATAATAATAATAATAATAATAATAATAATAATAATAATAATAATAATAATAATAATAATAATAATAAGCCAGTTGTCTCATACTACGCAGTTTAAAACTCTCACCAAACCATTCTCGCTAACACATAGTGTGTGGAACACTCTTGTGATTGTAGCGTGTGTGTGTATGGAACACTCTTGTGATTGTAGCGTGTGTGTGTGTGGAACACTCTTGTGATTGTAGCGTGTGTGTGTGTGGAACACTCTTGTGATTGTAGCGCGTGTGTGTGTGGAACACTCTTGTGATTGTAGCGTGTGTGTGTGTGGAACACTCTTGTGATTGTAGCGCGTGTGTGTGTGGAACACTCTTGTGATTGTAGCGTGTGTGTGTGTGTGTGTGGAACACTCTTGTGATTGTAGCGTGTGTGTGTGTGTGTGTGGAACACTCTTGTGATTGTAGCGTGTGTGTGGAACACTCTTGTGACTGTAGCGTGTGTGTGTGTGTGGAACACCCTTGTGATTGTAGCGTGTGTGTGTGTGTGTGGAACACTCTTGTGATTGTAGCGTGTGTGTGGAACACTCTTGTGATTGTAGCGTGTGTGTGTGTGGAACACTCTTGTGATTGAAGCGTGTGTGTGTGTGGAACACTCTTGTGATTGTAGCGTGTGTGTGTGTGGAACACTCTTGTGATTGTAGCGTGTGTGTGTGTGGAACACTCTTGTGATTGTAGCGCGCGTGTGTGTGTGTGTGTGGAACACTCTTGTGATTGTAGCGCGTGTGTGTGTGTGTGGAACACTCTTGTGATTGTAGCGTGTGTGTGGAACACTCTTGTGATTGTAGCGTGTGTGTGTGTGTGTGGAACACTCTTGTGATTGTAGCGTGTGTGTGTGTGTGTGTGGAACACTCTTGTGATTGTAGCGCGTGTGTGTGTGTGTGGAACACTCTTGTGATTGTAGCGTGTGTGTGTGTGTGTGTGGAACACTCTTGTGATTGTAGCGTGTGTGTGGAACACTCTTGTGATTGTAGCGTGTGTGTGTGTGTGGAACACTCTTGTGATTGTAGCGTGTGTGTGTGTGTGTGGAACACTCTTGTGATTGTAGCGTGTGTGTGTGTGTGTGGAACACTCTTGTGATTGTAGCGTGTGTGTGGAACACTCTTGTGATTGTAGCGTGTGTGTGTGTGGAACACTCTTGTGATTGTAGCGTGTGTGTGTGTGGAACACTCTTGTGATTGTAGCGTGTGTGTGTGTGTGTGGAACACTCTTGTGATTGTAGCGTGTGTGTGTGTGGAACACTCTTGTGATTGTAGCGTGTGTGTGTGTGTGTGGAACACTCTTGTGATTGTAGCGTGTGTGTGTGTGTGTGTGGAACACTCTTGTGATTGTAGCGTCTGTGTGTGTGGAACACTCTTGTGATTGTAGCGTGTGTGTGTGTGTGGAACACTCTTGTGATTGTAGCGTGTGTGTGTGTGTGGAACACTCTTGTGATTGTAGCGTGTGTGTGTGTGGAACACTCTTGTGATTGTAGCGTGTGTGTGTGTGTGGAACACTCTTGTGATTGTAGCGTGTGTGTGTGTGGAACACTCTTGTGATTGTAGCGTGTGTGTGTGTGTGGAACACTCTTGTGATTGTAGCGTGTGTGTGTGTGGAACACTCTTGTGATTGTAGCGCGTGTGTGTGTGTGTGGAACACTTGTGATTGTAGCGTGTGTGTGTGTGTGGAACACTCTTGTGATTGTAGCGTGTGTGTGTGTGTGTGGAACACTCTTGTGATTGTAGCGCGTGTGTGTGTGTGGAACACTCTTGTGATTGGAGCGCGTGTGTGTGTGGAACACTCTTGTGATTGTAGCGTGTGTGTGTGTGGAACACTCTTGTGATTGTAGCGTGTGTGTGTGTGTGTGGAACACTCTTGTGATTGTAGCGCGTGTGTGTGTGTGGAACACTCTTGTGATTGTAGCGCGTGTGTGTGTGGAACACTCTTGTGATTGTAGCGCGTGTGTGTGTGTGGAACACTCTTGTGATTGTAGCGCGTGTGTGTGTGTGGAACACTCTTGTGATTGTAGCGCGTGTGTGTGTTGAACACTCTTGTGATTGTAGCGTGTGTGTGTGTGTGGAACACTCTTGTGATTGTAGCGCGTGTGTGTGTGGAGCACTCTTGTGATTGTAACGTGTGTGTGTGTGTGGAACACTCTTGTGATTGTAGCGCGTGTGTGTGTGAAACACCCTTGTGATTGTAGCGTGTGTGTGTGTGTGTGGAACACTCTTGTGATGGTAGCGTGTGTGTGTGTGTGGAACACCCTTGTGATTGTAGTGTGTGTGAAACACCCTTGTGATGGTAGCGTGTGTGTGTGTGAAACACCCTTGTGATTGTAGTGAGTGTGTGAAGCACCCTTGTGATGGTAGCGTGTATGTGGAACACCCTTGTGATGGCAGCGTGTGTGTGGAACACCCTTGTAATTGTAGTGTGTGTGAAACACCCTTGTGATGGTAGCGTGTGTGTGTGTGAAACACCCTTGTGATTGTAGTGAGTGTGTGAAGCACCCTTGTGATGGTAGCGTGTATGTGGAACTCCCTTGTGATGGTAGCGTGTGTGTGGAACACCCTTTTGATGGAAGCGTGTGTGTGAAACACCCTTGTGATGGTAGCGTGTGTGTGTGGAACACCCGTGTGATGGTAGCGTTTGTGTGGAACACCCTTGTGATGGTAGCGTGTGTGTGGAACACCCTTGTCATGGTAGCGTGTGTGTGTGAAACACCCTTGTGATGGTAGCGTGTGTGTGAAACTCCCTTGTGATTGTAGCGTGTGTGTAAAACACCCTTGTGATTGTAGCGTGTGTGTGGAACACCCTTGTGATTGTTGCGTGTGTGTGCAACACCCTTGTGATGGTAGCGTGTGTGTGTGGAACACCCTTGTGATGGTAGCGTGTGTGTGGAACACTCTTGTGATGGTAGCGTGTGTGTGGAACACCCTTGTGATGGTAGCGTGTGTGTGAAATACCCTTGTGATTGAAGCGTGTGTGTGGAACACCCTTGTGATTGTAGCGTGTGTGTGGAACACCCTTGTGATGGTAGCGTGAGTGTGGAACACCCTTTTGATGGTAGCGTGTGTGTAGAACACCCTTGTGATGGTAGCGTGTGTGTGGAACATCCTTGTGATGGTAGCGTGTGTGTAGAACACCCTTGTGATGGTAGCGTGTGTGTGGAACATCCTTGTGATGGTAGCGTGTGTGTGGAACATCCTTGTGATGGTAGCGTGTGTGTAGAACACCCTTGTGATGGTAGCGTGTGTGTGGAACACCCTTGTGATGGTAGCGTGAGTGTGGAACACCCTTTTGATGGTAGCGTGTGTGTAGAACACCCTTGTGATGGTAGCGTGTGTGTGGAACATCCTTGTGATGGAAGCGTGTGTGGAACACCCTTGTGATGGTAGCGTGTGTGTGTGTGAAACACCCTTGTGATGGTAGCGTGTGTGTGGAACACTCTTGTGATTGTAGCGTGTGTGTGGAACACCCTTGTGATTGTAGCGTGTGTGTGAAACACCCTTGTGATTGTAGCGTGTGTGTGGAACACCCTTGTGATGGTAGCGTGTGTATGGAACACCCTTGTGATGGTAGCATGTGTGTAGAACACCCTTGTGATGGTAGCGTGTGTGTGTGTGTGTGGAACACTCTTGTGATGGTAGCTTGTGTGTGTGTGGAACACCCTTATGATTGTAGCGTGTGTGTGTGTGTGGAACACCCTTGTGATTGCAGCGTGTGTGTGTGTGTGGAACACCCTTGTGATAGTAGCGTGTGTTTGTGTGTGGAACACTCTTGTGATGGTAGCGTGTGTGTGTGTGGAACACCTTTGTGATTGTAGTGTGTGTGTGTGTGTGTGAAACACCCTTGTGATTGTAGCGTGTGTGTGTGTGGAACACTCTTGTGATGGTAACTTGTGTGTGTGTGGAACACCCTTGTGATTGTAGCGTGTGTGTGTTGGTGTGGAACACCCTTGTGATTGTAGCGCGTGTGTGTGTGAAACACTCTTGTGGTTGTAGCGTGTGTTTGTGAAGCACCCTTGTGATTGTAGCGTGTGTGCGTGTGAAACACCTTTGTGATTGTAGCATGTGTGTGAAAAACCCTTGTGATGGTAGCGTGTGTGTGTGTGAAACACCCTTGTGATTGTAGCGTGTGTTTGAAACACCCTTGTGATGGTAGCGTGTGTGTGTGGAACTCCCTTGTGATGGTAGCGTGTGTGTGGAACACCCTTGTGATGGTAGCGTGTGTGTGGAACTCCCTTGTGATGGTAGCGTGTGTGTGTGTGAAACACCCTTGTGATTGTAGCGTGTGTTTGAAACACCCTTGTGATGGTAGCGTGTGTGTGTGGAACTCCCTTGTGATGGTAGCGTGTGTGTGGAACACCCTTGTGATGGTAGCGTGTGTGTGGAACTCCCTTCTGAAGGTAGCGTGTGTGTGAAACACCCTTGTGATTGTAGCGTGTGTGTGGAACACCCTTGTGATTGTAGCATGTGTGTGGAACACCCTTGTGATGGTAGCGTGTGTGTGGAACATCCTTGTGATGGTAGCGTGTGTGTGGAACTCCCTTCTGAAGGTAGCGTGTGTGTGAAACACCCTTGTGATTGTAGCGTGTGTGTGGAACACCCTTGTGATTGTAGCATGTGTGTGGAACACCCTTGTGATGGTAGCGTGTGTGTGGAACACCCTTGTGATGGTAGCGTGTGTGTGGAACACCCTTGTGATGGTAGCGTGTGTGTGGAACACCCTTGTGATTGTAGCGTGTGTGTGGAACACCTTTGTGATTGTAGCGTGTGTGTGGAACACCCTTGTGATTGTAGCGTGTGTGTGGAACACCCTTGTGATGGTAGCATATGTGTGGAACACCCTTGTGATGGTAGCGTGTGTGTAGAACACCCTTGTGATGGTAGCGTGTGTGTGGAACACCCTTGTGATGGTAGCGTGTGTGTGGAACACCCTTGTGATGGTAGTGTGTGTGTGTGTGTGAAACACCCTTGTGATTGTAGCGTGTGTGTGAAACACCCTTGTGATCGTAGTGTGTGTGTGGAACACCCTTGTGATTGTAGCGTGTGTGTGGAACACCCTTGTGATGGTAGCGTGTGTGAAACACCCTTGTGATTGTAGCGTGTGTGTGGAACACCCTTGTGATGGTAGCGTGTGTATGGAACACCCTTGTGATGGTAGCGTGTGTGTAGAACACCCTTGTGATGGTAGCGTGTGTGTGTGTGGAACACTCTTGTGATGGTAGCGTGTGTGTGTGTGGAACACCCTTGTGATTGTAGCGCGTGTATGTGAAACACCCTTGTGATTGTAGCGTGTGTGTGTGTGGAACACTCTTGTGATGGTATCGTGAGTGTAGAACACCCTTGTGGTGGTAGCGTGTGTGTGTGTGGAACACTCTTGTGATGGTAGCGTGTGTGTGTGTGGAACACCCTTGTGATTGCAGCGTGTGTGTGTGTGGAACACCCTTGTGATTGTAGCGCGTGTGTGTGAAACACCCTTGTGATTGTAGCGTGTGTGTGGAACACCCTTGTGATTGTAGCATGTGTGTGGAACACCCTTGCGATGGTAGCGTGTGTGTGGAACACCCTTGTGATGGTAGAGTGTGTGTGGAACACCCTTGTGATGGTAGCGTGTGTGTGGAACACCCTTGTGATGGTAGCGTGTGTGTGGAACACCCTTGTGATGGTAGCGTGTGTGTGTGTGAAACACCCTTGTGATTGTAGCGTGTGTGTGGAACTCCCTTCTGATGGTAGCGTGTGTGTGGAACACCCTTGTGATGGTAGCGTTGCATGAAACACCCTTGTGATTGTAGGGTGTGTGTGAAACACCCTTGTGATGGCAGTATGTGTATGAAACATCCTTGTGATTGTAGCGTGTGTGTGGAACACCTTTGTGATGGCAGCGTGTGTATGAAACATCCTTGTGATTGTAGCGTGTGTGTGGAACACCTTTGTGATGGTAGCGTGTGTATGAAACACCCTTGTGATTGTAGCGTGTGTGTGGAACACCCTTGTGATTGTAGCATGTGTGTGGAACACTTGTGATCATAGCGTGTGGAACACCTGGTGAGGAAGTGCTGGAGGTAAATTCTACACTCAGCACATATTCCATACTCCGCGTAAAGGACACGCTTCATCAAGGCATTTCTCTTAAAAAACTTAGGCTTTAAAATCATAGTTCCAGCTTATATACTTACTGACAGACACTCACCTATGGGCAAATAAAATGCAAAGTTTGTTATCAGTATATTTCTCAGTTTTAAGGTTAATCCACTACACAATGATCACTGAAGTCACACTTCACCTGACATTGCTAATGCCCAAATACCTAAAATGTGGATTATACAGGGGTTTCAGCATTCGTACTCTGAGAGGTAAACACCTCACAGTGGATTTAAGAAAAGTTTCAGCATTCGTACTCTGAGAGATAAACACCTCACGGCAAACATGTTTTATTTATGTCGTAGGTGGATTGCCGAGATGGGTGTAAGTCGTCGTTTTCTGGGAATGTTGGCGCTTCGGGAGGTAATTTAAGACCCAACGAGAGACACTGATTGGTTCGCAGAAATATTATCGAAACAGCAAACCACAACATCAACAACCCACTAATCAAGTCTTCCTTTCTCTTTTTATACATTTTTAAGCAAAGTGAAAGTGTTTCCTTAGCATGAAATGAAACGATTACGAAAATGATGTTAAATAACGAATGAAGGACGTTAAGGTAAAGTTTCTCAGTAATGTTGGTGAAGATAATTCTTGAAAAATATTAACCTGCCAAAGGCAGGTTAATGTTTTACTTGAAGTAATTTTTTTTTTTTTTTTTTTTTTTTTTTTGTCATATTTACGGGAACTGAGCGTCAGCTCCTGGGTCCTACCCATCAAGATCTTTATAACATAACTATGGCATATTCGATTTCTTAGTCTCCATGTGTGTAATCGCTCTCCTGTCTTTCTGTCTGTGTGTACTCACCTCTTGGCCCCGTCTCCTCGCTGGTCGCTACTAGGTCCACTCTCTCCCTGTTCCATGAGCTTTATCATACCTCTTCTTAAAGCTATATGGATTTTGCCTCCACTACATCACTCTCCAGATTGTTCCACTTCCTGACAACTCTGTGGCTGAAGAAATACTTCCTAACATCCTCGTGACATATCTGAGTTTTAAACTTACAGTTGTGAACCGTTGTTCCTGTGTCACATCTCTGGAACATTCTGTCCTTATCCACTATGGGGTGGAATCATAGCTCCTGGCCCCGCCTCTTCAACTGGCCCTTACCCGGTCACTCTTCCCGCTCCGTGAGCTTCATCATACCTCTTCTTAAAGCTATATGGATCCTGCCTCCACTACATCACTACCCAGGATATTCGACTTCCTGACAACTCTGTGACTGAAGAAATACTTCCTAACATCGCTGAGGTTCATCCGAGTCTTCAGCTTCCAACTGTAACCCCTTGTTACTGTGTCTCATCTCTAGAACATCCTGTCTCTGTCCACCTTGTCTATACCTCTTAGTAATTTATATGTCGTTATCATATCCCCCCTATCTCTCATGTCTTCCAGTGTCGTCTGGTCGATTTACCTTAACCTCTCCTCGTTGGACATACCCCTTAGCTCCGGGACTAGTGTTTTTGCAAACCTTTTTACTTACTCTAGTTTCCTTACATGCTTGGCTAGGTGAGGGTTCCAAACTGGCGCTGCATATTCCAATATGGGCCTAACGAACACAGTGTACAGGGTCCTGAATGACTCCTTATTTAGATGTAGGAATGCTGTTCTTAGTTTTGCCAGGCGCCCATATGCTGCAGCAGTTATTTGGTTGATGTGCGCCTCAGGGATGTTCCCGGTGTTTTACTCACACAAAGATCCTTTTCCTTGAGTGAGGTTTGTAGGCTCTGACCCCCTACACTGTACTCCGTCTGTGGTCTTCTTTGCCCTTCCTAAATCTTCATGACTTTGCACTTGGTGGGGGTTGAACTCCAGGAGCCAGTTTCTGGACCTGGCCTGCAGTCTGTCCAGATCCCTTTGTAGTTCTGCCTGGTCTTCGTCCGATTGAATTTTTCTCATCAATTTCACATCATCTGCAAACAGGGACACTTCGGAGTCTATTCCTTCCGTCTTGTCGTTTACAAATACCAGAAACAGCACCAGTCCTTTGACTGATCCCTGTGGCACCCCGCTCGTTACCGGCGCCCACTCTGACACCTCGCCACGTACGTACCATGACTTGCTGTTGTCTTCCTGTGTGTGTGTGTGTGCGTGTGTGTGTACTCACCTAATTGTACTCGCCTAATTGTGGTCGCAGGGGTCGATTCATAGCTCCTGGCCCCGCCTCTTCACTTGTCGCTACTAGGTCACTCTTCCTGCTCCATAAGCTCATCTTAAAGCTATGTATGGATCCTGCCTCCACTACATCACTTCCCAGACTATTCCACTTCCTGACAACTCTGTGACTGAAGAAATGCTTCCTAACATTCCTATGATTCATCTGAGTCTTCAACTTCCAACTGTGACCCCTTGTTACTGTGTTCCATCTCTGGAACATCCTGTCTCTGTCCACCTTTTCGATTTCTCTCAGTATTTTATATGTCGTTATCATATCCTCCCTATCGCTCCTGTCCTCCAGTGTTGTCAGGTCGATTTCCCTTAACCTCTCCTCGTAGGACATGCCCCTTAGCTCCGGGACTAGTCTTCTTGCAAACCTTTACACTTTCTCTAGTTTCCTTACATGTTTGGGTAGGTGTGGGTTCCAAAATGGTGCTGTATACTCCAATTTAGGCTTAACGTACACGGTGTACAGGGTCCTGAATGACTCCTTATTAAGATGTCGGAATGCTGTTCTTAGGTTTGCTAGGAGCCCCATATGCTGCAGCAGTTATTTGGTTGATGTGTGCTTCAGGAGATGTGCCTGGTGTTATACTCACCCCAAGATCTTTTTCCTTGAGTGAGGTTTGTAGTCTCTGGCCCCCTAGACTGTACTCCGTCTGCGCTCTTCTTTGCCCTTCCCCAATCTTCATGACTTTGCACTTGGTGGGATTGAACTCCAGGAGCCAATTGCTGGACCAGGTCTGCAGCCTGTCCAGATCCCTTTGCAGTTCTGCCTGGTCTTCGACCGAGTGAATTCTTCTCATCAACTTCACGTCATCTGCAAATAGGGACACCTCAGAGTCTATTCCTTCCGTCATGTCGTTCACAAATACCAGAAACAGCACTGGTCCTAGGACTGACCCCTGCGGGACCCCGCTGGTCACAGGTGCCCACTCTGACACCTCGCCACATACCATGACTCGCTGCTGTCTTCCTGTGTGTGTGTGTGTGTGTGTGTGTGTGTGTGTGTGTGTGTGTGTGTGTGTGTGTGTGTGTGTGTGTGTGTGTGTGTGTGTGTGTGTGTGTGTGTGTGTGCGTGTGTGTGTGTGTTACGATATTATTGTAAATATTTTTATGTTCTTTTTAAAAAATATGCGAAATTCTGCTGCCTTCCATAATATTTCCAGTGATATTAAGCAAACATTTCTGTTTAAACGAAAATTACAATTAAGTTAATAATAATGTTAATAACATCAGCAAGTCTTAAACATACCTGGTGGCTAAAGCTCTCTCTTCACACGGCGAGGGTCTGGGTTTGAGTCCCGGAGAGGGTAAAAACATTTCGCGTGCTTCTTTACACCGTTTTTCTGTGTTCCCCATCAATAAAATGGGTACCTGGATGCTAGTCGACTGGTGTGGGTCGCATCCTGGGACAAAACTGACCTAATCTGCCCTATATGCTTTGCATAACAAGCGACTTTCTATATAGTAGTATGTCATTGATGTCAGCTATGGTCTGTATACCTTGTATATCATTATATTATTATACATGGTCTCCCAAGACTTTTACCACTAGTAACGTTATTAGATTCAGCGCAAATCACTTGTAAATTACGAACACAAAAAAACTTCAACACTGCTAACGAGCGGTATCTTTTCAGGCACATCTTGTTCTCTAGAAGGTAACAAAGACCTGAATTTCTCTTGCTAGATATTGTTCCTGTTCCTTAACAGGCAGCAAAATCTTGAATTTTCTACCCAGGCATCGTTTCTATTAAATAACAAAAAAAGGCACAATACCGTGACTAGAACGATACTACTACTACTACTACTACCACCACTACCTCTTCCTGCCTATATATAGCCGTCGTGCTCCACTTCTGGTTAGTGTGACTTTGTAAATGGTCCAAGTCGGACCGAAACGTCGTCGTAAGCTCCTCTCTTCTATGTGCGGGTTATTTGTGTATCGTTTCTATTCTTGAACAGATAACAGAAATGTGAATTTGTACCCAAGCACTGTTTCTATTCTTTAACAGATAACAGAAAAGTGACTCTCAATCCAGATAATTATTTAGCTCTTTAATTTAACAGGAAAATGATTTACCAACTATATACGGTTTCTATTGCTCATCTGAGAACTAAAACATGTTTCAATCCAGTGCTAGAGTTAATAGAGCAGGACGTGTAGCGCTCTATACCAATACTGTTCGGTGCTTCAGTTGATCTGTGGAATTTGTTTCCTGTTTACAGTCGTATTTGCTTTACTGTTGCTTGGTTTTTAATAAACCATCTTCTGTTGGCAATGTTTTTTTGTTGGTGTCCTTCTGGAGTTAAGGAAGAAGACGAGGTTAAAGAGGAGGTGAAGCAGCAGCAATAAAAGCAGTAGCACCAGTAGCTGTAACAGCAGAAGCAACAACAGCAACAGTAACAGAAGCAGCAGCAGCAGCGGAATAGCAGCAGCACCAACAGCAGCAGCAATAATAACAATCTACAGCAACAGAAGCTTTTAACAATCGTAATTTCTTGCCATGCAGCCAAGCATTCATCTGGCTTTGTTGCGCGCTGATAGATATTACTTGGTTATTGTTCCTGTCCTTGTTCAGGATTACTTTCAGGTCCACTTCTTCCCTTGTTCCTGTTAACTTGCTGCCGTAGCTTTTGTACCCCTTTCTGCGAAAGTTATATTCAAAATGCATCATTCTGCACTTGTCAACGTTGACACTCATCTTCCACGGCACCGACCACAACACCAAACCATCGACATCGCTTGAGATTATATAAACAGTCAGCTCTGAATTTTGTAGTTTCTCCGGGGTTGATTTATCAGCGAATTTTGCTGTTGTATATGTCAACTCTGTTTCAAGATCATTTGTAGAAGAATGTGAAAAGAACCGGAACAAGAACCGATCCCTGAGGAACTTTGTTCATTGTGGCAAGTTGCTCTGTCACTTGACTGCTCAATCACTTGACTTTTCAGTACCATTTTCTGCTTCCTATTGAAGAGAAAATTTGGGAATCTTTATTGAGGAAACGTTTCGCCAACCAATGGCTTCTTCAGTCCAATACAGATTCCCAAATACTACACATAGTCTTATTCTCTAAGCCATTGATGTCAAGTCTCTTATGTTGTTCGCCTTTATTTTGGCCAACATATCTTCGCTGAGTTACGTCGTCGCATCCTTTTCGAAATCTGAATATTCTAAATATGTCGAAACTTTCTCGTTCCGGTATTTGTATGTATAATTAAAAAAAATGGGATAAATTAGTTTGGCATGATTTTTCGTTGCGAAATTCCTGTTTTATTTCCGGCCTATTAGTTAAGTTGCAGAAATTTAACGATCATTTACCAAATAATAGACTAATAACCTGAAAATTTATATTAAGCTAACGAGGTTAACTCTCCGTTTTTGTTTTTATTTAATTTTGTGGCAACATTTGCCGGTTTGTGTGACGGAATGTGGCAGGCAAACATCCCATAAAATAACTATCGTATATTGTACGGTAAGGTATAAGCAAACTGAGGTTTTCCCAGCTTTGTTTATTAAGGAAAACGGAAGGTAAGGCTTCATCTGTACCTCTCTTACAATCGTTTGGCACCTTGCTTTCTGTGATTCGTTAAATATTTCCATTAATGAATACACGATTTGGCATCTATATATCTTATAACACCAGCAGGTGGTTCATCAAAGAGAGAGAGAGAGAGAGAGAGAGAGAGAGAGAGAGAGAGAGAGAGAGAGAGAGAGAGAGAGAGAATTATCAAACTTTTCATTTATCTTCCAGAAAATGTCACCGTCTAGCCATAAGCAGTTGTCGTTTCCCAAATTGTGTCAAAACAAGAGGTGTGGTGTCACTGCGTCTAGACGTCCTGATGACAGGGTGTTGGCAGAGGCCCCGTGCAACTTAGCACTCTCCCAGAGCCACCCGCACCAGATAATGCCATGTTTGAATAATCTCCCATAATATAAACTGATTTATGCTTGCAAGGACGCTAAATCTAGTCTGGCTTCACAAGGTGAAAGGAGCGGTGGGTACGCATTGCTCTAGATGACAAAAATATGTGGAAGATATTATCAATGATGCTGGAATCAGGGTACGATTTTTCAAGAGGGAACTAGACCACTGTTTCCTCCAAGAGTCAAGATTAGCCATGATGCTGTGGATGGCTTTGTTGGCCACCAGCATCAACAGACTGGTTGATCAGACAATCAACAAGGAAGCCTGGCCTAAGACCAGCTGTGAGGGTAAAAAAAAAATGGAAACCAATCAAGAGAGAGAGAGAGAGAGAGAGAGAGAGAGAGAGAGAGAGAGAGAGCAAAACCATACACATACACGTAAGATCATTCTTATGAAATCAGATGAAATATAGAAAAAAAAAACAAAGTAAAAGGCTCTCTCCATGCTCTCCACTCATCCCAGTATACTTCCCACAAATTTAAAATAAACTTTAAGAAAACTTATAATATATAGATACATAGATGATGTATAGATTAGGTGTATAAACTAATTCTGATAAGCAATACAGTTGTATTAAGAGGTTGCCTGTGGTCTCAAGTGCTCTACATATGGGCAAATATTTTATTCTTTGAAACATTACGATACCGTCTTGCAATAGTTGAACATTTTATGCTAGTAAAACATTATGAAACTGCTGTTAATATGTGGCGAGACTGCATATGGTAATTTATGAGTGGGAGGGGGAGGGGAAGTCAGGTGATCTGGGTTTTAATCTAATACTGGTTTATTAAATACTTCTGAAAGCAGTGTTATTACCTGGAGAGTTTACCTGGAGAGAGTTCCGGGGGTCAACGCCCCCGCGGCCCGGTCTGTGACCAGGCCTCCTTAGGTCATTGTCCCAGGATGCGACCCACACCAGTCGACTAACACCCAGGTACCCATTTTACTGATGGGGAACATAGACAACGGGTGGAAAGAAACACGTCCAATGTTTCCACTCTGGCTGGGAATCGAACCCAGGCCCTCACCGTGTGAAGCGAGAGCGTTAACCACCAGGCCACCAGAGCCCTTAAATAGCTGTGGTTTTGACTAGAGGCCACATATTTAGTGTGGATGATGACGGTACTGAGAAAGATTGATATTCTCAAAAAAAAAAATTAATCCTATTTTATAAATGGCACATATATATAAAAAATACAACTCTGAAAGGTAATTTATTACAGTATTCTATAATTCTCTTCATGACAAAAATGATCATGCTTGTATTTTATTTATCCCATTCCCTTCCTCCCTCTTAGTTGTATAATAATGTTTCTCTATTCTGAAAATTGAAAACTTTAAACAAATCTTGAAGTTTGTTAATATTTCTTTGATATTTTGAAGGGTATTAGTAGGACCTGCCTAGCATGGGTGAATAGATCGATTGCAGAGCTCCTCCATATACTATATAGATTGCAAGACATGAGGAGGTTAATAACATTATCGAGAGGAGCCTCACAACAGCCGGATGCCCAGCAGTAAGGGAGCCACCCCAACTATGCAGATCTGATGGCAGCCAGAAGCGTCCAGATGGTATCACACTTCAAGCTTGGACAGACAGGAAGCAGGTGGTGTGGGACTACACATGTGCATCTACCTTGGCTGATACCTATCTCCAATACACCAGGGAAGAAGGAGGGGCAGCCGCCAGCTTCAGGGAGTCCCAAAAGTCTAGAAAATATGGAGAACTTACATATCATTATATATTTGTTCCCATAGGCTCAGAGACCCTTGGCTCATGGGAAAAGAGCACATCTAAGTTCCTTAAGGAGCTAGGCAAAAGACTCAGCAGTGTAACTAGGGATCCCAGGGCAGCTAGTTTTCTGTTCCAGCGACTAAGTGCGGCTGTTCAGAGGGGTAATGCCTGCTGTATTTTGGGCACGAGCCCCAGCTCTGAGGAGCTGGATGAGATTTTTCGCATTGTAATCAGTGACAAATACGTGGCAATGTGTACTAGACATGTGTCTCTGACACCTCATATACCGTATGTGCTGTCTTTGTATCTGCAGTGTATCGCTTAAATCTTCTGTACCATGTTGTGTAATAAAATATACCTATTGGAAAAAAAGATGTGGTGGTAGGGGAAGTGGAATATTCAAACGGCTTCAGGAAGAAATCCAAATATTCTTCCTTGAAGCCTTTTTATCCACTTCTCCGAGGCTGTGGGTCCCATAATATACACCAGAGGGAGGTGGACCCCATTTTACATACATACATACATACATATATATATATATATATATATATATATATATATATATATATATATATATCTCATTTACCAAACTGCGGCAAGCCAGGATTCGACCCCACGACGTATTGTCCCGCCTCAAGACAACACAACATACGTATCACCCTATCCAGTGGATAGGGTGGCACGTACGTTGTGTTGTCTCTTGAGGTGGGACAATGTGTCGTAGGGTCGAATCCTGCCCTGCCGCAGTTTGGTAAATGATTCAATACCACTTGTTTCGTGGTTTCATATATATATATATATATATATATATATATATATATATATATATAAATATATATATATATATATATATATATATATATATATATATATATATATAAATATATATATATATATATATATATATATATATATATATATATAAACTATAGTCATCGAAGTCGCCTGTAAACTCCAAACCCGTCAGAGGTCGCATAGCACCAAGGGAATAAAGTAACTATGCATAATCGAAAGATGGGGAGAGTAACTCAGATTCCCTGGATCAAGAGTCCTTCCCCAACATCAAGGAACTCCTCTCCCCTTCCCCGTGACTGAACGTTACTGAGGTTGTCACTAATGGATCCACGCATCGTTAACATCACTCTGTGGTTAACCAAATATTCTGTATGAATATTTAACGTAATTTTGGTTCCAGAAATGTGCACAGACGCCCTTGGAGGCAGCTGTGACACTACATTATTTTCAATATACCTCATTCAAAGTCTTTTATAAATACGTTGAAGAGAATGAGAGCAAGGACTGCACTCTGAGCTCTTCCCTCACTCGATCCACTCACTCTAATTTATCCAAATATATTATTATTTATTGTTTTGTCTGTCTCCAAACGCTGAATGTAGAGTTTCTCTTCAATATTAATCTTGTTTGTCATGTAAACAGCAAGTTAACAATTTGTCTTGGATATAGCAACTTATCAAAAAAAAAAATTTAGTTTGATCTCACTTCAGGACGGATTATTTGTTAGCAAAACCTCTTGCTATAATATCAATTTACTTTCTGCTGTTTCGTTATATCTTGCACAAATTTTACGATTGTTCTCGTTATTCTCTGGTTTCCATTATTTTCCCTAAAAACTCGATATCAAGCTAATTAGACGATATTTGCCTGTGTTTTAAGGAGTGTAATGTTTACATATGTATCTCCTGTCTCCAGTCTTTTGATCATTTGTGTATTATTAACTAGTTTTCAGTCATTTGTTATTTTACTTTCTCTATACACACACACACACACACACACACACACACACACACACACACACACACACACACACACACACACACACACACACACACACACACACACACACACACACACACACACACACACACACACACACACACACACACACACATATATATATATATATATATATATATATATATATATATATATATATATATATATATATATATATATATATATATATATGCAATAAGATCACAATAAACAGGTGATTTTAGAATATGCAAAACAACCACACACACACACCAGTTTGGAACCAACACCTAGCCAAGCACGTAAAGAAACTAGAGAAAGTGCAAAGGTTTGCAACAAGACTAGTCCCAGAGCTAAGAGGTATGTCCTACGAGGGGAGGTTAAGGGAAATCGACATGACGACACTGGAGGACAGGAGAGATAGGGGGGACATGATAACGACATACAGAATACTGAGAGGAATTGACAAGGTGGACAAAGACAGGATGTTCCAGTTGGGACACAGTTGGAAGCTGAAGACACAGATGAATCACAGGGATGTTAGGAAGTATTTCTTCAGCCACAGAGTAGTCAGTAAGTGGAATAGTTTGGGAAGCGATGTAGTGGAGGCAGGATCCATACATAGCTTTAAGCAGAGGTATGAAAAAGCTCACGGCTCAGGGAGAGTGACCTAGTAGCGATCAGTGAAGAGGCGGGGCCAGGAGCTTGGACTCGACCCCTGCAACCTCAACTAGGTGAGTACAACTAGGTGAGTACACACACACACATACACAGGATTTCACACCTTCCTGTGAACTGACCATCTAAACCTCACTCCTCCCTCTCTCCCTCTCTCACTACCTGTCTCCCTCTCTACCTATCTCTCTCTACTTATCTCACTCTTTACCTATCTCTCTCTCTCTACCTATCTCTCTCTCTTTACCTATCACTCTCTACCTGTCTCTCTCTCTCTCTCCCCTCTCCCATCTCTCCCCTCTTCCATCTCTCCCCTCTAACATCTCTTCCTTCTAACACCTCCCCCCTCTAACATCTCTCCCCTTCTAACATCTCTCCCCTCTCTTTATCTCTCCCCTCCCCCTTTTCCCATCTCTCTCCCCTCCCCCCTCTCTCTCCCCCTATCCTCTCTCTCCCCTCTCTCTTCAATCTCCTCCCTCTTTCCCCCTTCTCCCCCTCTCTCCCCCTCTCTCTCTCTCCTCCTTCTCTCCCCCTCTCTTTGCCCTCTCTCTCTTTCTATCTCTCGCTCTCTCTCTTCCTTCTTTTTCCTTCTCACTCTCCCCCTCTCTCTCCTTCTACCTTTCCCTTCTCTCTCTCTCTCTCTCTCTCTCTCTCTCTCTCTCTCTCTCTCTCTCTCTCTCTCTCTCTCACTCTCTCTTCCCCATTTTCCCTTCTCACTTTCCCCCTCTCCTACCCTTTCCTTTGCTCTCTCTCTCACTCTCTTTCTATCCCACTTTTTCCTTCTCACTCTCCCCCTCTCTCTCTCTCTTTCTACCTTGCCTTCTCTCTCTCTCTCTCTGTCTCTCTCTCTTCCCCATTTTCCCTTCTCACTCTCCACCTCTCCTACCCTTTCCTTCTCTCTCTTCCCCCCTCTCTCTCACTCTCTTTCTCCCCCTTTCCCATCTCACTCTCCCCCTCTCTCTCTCCTTCTACCTTTCCCTTCTCTCTCTCTCTCTCTCTCTCTCTCTCTCTCTCTCTCTCTCTATCACTCAAAAAAAAAAATGGTTGGGACTCGCAAGAACCAGGGATCAGATGAGAATGGTTCTGGTAGGGAGGAGTGGATGGAGGAGCAATGGAAAAGGATGGAACAAGAGTGGGAGAGAAAATTAGGAGAGCTTTCTGAAAAAATGGAGGAAGAGCTCTCTGTGAAATTGGGAAAGAGGTTGGAGAAGGAGACAAAGAATTGGGAGGCACAAGTCGAAACTGCAGTAGCCAGGATAAGGGTCCTAGAAGTTGAGATAAACAGGCTTAAGCGAGTTACAGGGCAGTGACCAGAGAAGACACAGCATATGAAGCTGAGAGGCCGAACAGGAAGGAAGGGGATATGAATTATGCTAAGGTTATATCAGCCTACCAAGAAGGGCCAAGGAGTGAAAGGGAAGAACAGCTGGGTGCAGATGGAGAGGGTGATAGGTCGAATGCTGAGGCACAACCATGATACCAAGAGCCACTGGAAAAATCAAGGGAGAAAATGACCACATACAGACAGGATCCAGAGTCACAGAGGGAGAGGCAATGAGAGGAGGAAAGGGCAAAATCAGTGTTTATCCATGGGCTTCAGGAGAGAGAGGAAAGGACACGCACTGAAAGATGCAGGAAGAAAGAAAGGAGATTGAGAAAATCATCACAGAAATAGGTGAAGAAGAGATGGACGAGATTGTAAATTTTCAGAGAATAGGGGGGTACTTGAAGGGGAGAAACCGAATGACCAAGCTGATTCTCAGGACGGAATCAGTGTGGAACAGAATCCTCCAAGAGAAACCACAGTTGAAATACTCGGAAGAGTACAAGAGGGTGTTCCTAGAGAGAGACAGAACACAAACAGAACTACAGCAGCTGAGGGAGAGGACAAAAAAACGAAAGGAGCTAGGAAAGGGGACAAGGATGGAACCAGCAGAGGACAGTCAGAGCAGAACAGAGCAGCAAGGGCAAGCACACACACAATTATCCTCAGAACCCCACAACCTACCACACCATCCCAACTCACACTACAATCCATACCCACAGCTTCCACCCAACACCGAGCTATAGAATCCCACAGTATGCTACCAGGTCTCCCACCCTCGCAGGCCCCCCAAACCACAGTGTTGGAAAGGAAACTGAAGGTATGGTACACAAACGCTGATGGAATAACAAATAAGTGGGAGGAGTGGCACGAAAGAGCCAAAGAGGCATCACTGGACATCATAGCTCTCACAGAAACCAAGCTTACAGGTATGATAACAGATGCCATCTTTCCAACGGGATACCAGATCCTGAGGAAAGACAGAGGGAACAGGGGGGGGTGGAGGAGTGGCACTGCTGATCAAAAACCGATAGAATTTTGATGAGCTGGAGAGAGGAGACAGCGGAGAAGAAAGTGATTACATAGCGGGAATGCTTCACTCTGGAGGTACCAAGGTGCTAATTGCAGTGATGTATAACCCACCACAGAACAGCAGGAGGCCAAGGCAAGAGTACGACGAGAGCAATAGAGTGATGGTTGACACACTGGCTAGAGTGGCCAGAAGAGCTCATGCCTGCAGGGCAAAGCTCCTGATCATGGGTGACTTTAACCACAAGGAGATAGATTGGGAGAACTTGCACCCACATGGGGGCCAAGATACATGGAGGGCTAAGATGATAGAGGTGGTACTGGAAAACTTCATGTACCAACACATAAGGGACACTACAAGAGAGAGAGGAGAGGATGAACCAGCAAGACTGGACTTAGTATTCACCTTGAGTAGTGCAGATATTGAGGATATCACATATGAAAGACCCCATGGGGCCAGCGATCATGTGGTTTTAAGCATCGAATACACAGTAGAGCTACAAGTGAAGGGGAAAGCAGGAAGGACAGGACGAATGAAGCCAAACTACAAGAAAGGGGACTACACGGGAATGAGGAACTTCCTGAACGGGGTTCAATGGGACAGAGAACTGGCAGGGAAGCCAGTTAATGAGATGATGGAATATGTAGCAACAATGTGCAAGGAGGCTGAGGAGAGGTTTATACCCAAGGGTAACAGGAATAATGAAAAAGCCAGGATGAGCCCATGGTTCACCCAAAGGTGCAGGGAGGCAAAAAACCAAGTGTGCTAGGGAATGGAAGAAATATAGAAGGCACAGGACCCAGGAGAATAAGGAGAGCAGTCGTAGGGCTTGAAACGACTATGCACAGATAAGAAGGGAGGCCCAACTACAATATGAAAACGACATAGCAGCGAAAGCCAAATCTGACCCGAAACTGTTATACAGCCACATCAGGAGGAAAATAACAGTCAAGGACCAGGTAATCAGGCTAAGGAAGGAAGGAGGAGAGACAACAAGAAATGACCATGAAGTATGAGAGGAACTCAACAAGAGATTCAAAGAAGTGTTCACAGAGAAGAGAGAAGGGGCTCCAGAAAGACGGAGAAGTGGGGCACACCACCAAGTGCTGGACACAGTGCACACAACCGAGGAAGAAGTGAAGAGGCTTCTGAGTGAGCTAGATACCTCAAAGGCAATGAGGCCAGATAACATCTCCCCATGGGTATTGAGAGAGGGAGCAGAGGCGCTATGTGTACCCCTAACAACAATATTCAATACATCTATCGAAACAGGGAGATTGCCTGAGGCATGGAAGACAGCAAATGTAGTCCCAATCTATAAAAAAGGAGACAGACATGAAGAAGCACTAAACTACAGACCAGTGTCACTGACATGTATAGTATGCAAAATCATGGAGAAGATTATCAGGAAAAGAGTGGTGGAACACCTAGAAAGGAATGATCTCATCAGGGACGGGAAATCCTGTGTCACAAACCAACTGGAGTTCTATGACATGGTGACAGCAGTAAGACAAAAGAGAGAGGGGTGGGTGGATTGCATATTCTTGGACTGCAAGAAGGCGTTTGACACAGTTCCACACAAGAGATTAGTGCAAAAACTGGAGGACCAAGCAGGGATAACAGGGAAGGCACTACAATGGACCAGGGAATACTTGTCAGGAAGACAGCAGCTAGTCATGGTACGTGGCGAGGTGTCAGAGTGGGCACCTGTGACCAGCGGGGTCCCACAGGGGTCAGTCCTAGGACCAGTGCTGTTTCTGGTATTTGTGAACGACATGACGGAAGGAATAGACTCCGAGGTGTCCCTGTTTGCAGATGACGTGAAGTTGATGAGAAGAATTCACTCGATCGAAGACCAGGTAGAACTGCAAAGGGATCTGGACAGGCTGCAGACCTGGTCCAACAATTGGCTCCTGGAGTTCAATCCCACCAAGTGCAAAGTCATGAAGATTGGGGAAGAGCAAAGAAGACCGCAGACGGAGTACAGTCTAGTGGGCCAGAGACTACAAACCTCACTCAAGGAAAAAGATCTTGGGGTGATTATAACACCAGGCACATCTCCTGAAGCGCACATCAACCAAATAACGGCTGCAGCATATGGGCGCCTAGCAAACCTCGGAACAGCATTCCGACATCTTAATAAGGAATCGTTCAGGACCCTGTACACCGTGTACGTTAGGCCCATATTGGAGTATGCGGCACCAGTTTGGAACCCACACCTAGCCAAGCACGTAAAGAAACTAGAGAAAGTGCAAAGGTTTGCAACAAGACTAGTCCCGGAGCTAAGAGGTATGTCCTACGAGGAGAGGTTAAGGGAAATCAACCTGACGACACTGGATGACAGGAGAGATAGGGGACACATGATAACGACAAACAAAATACTGAGAGGAATTGACAAGGTGGACAAAGACCGGATGTTCCAGAGATTGGACACAGTAACAAGGGGACACAGTTGGAAGCTGAAGAC
>NC_091294.1:40271728-40284228 GCF_038502225.1 Cherax quadricarinatus | reverse complement strand
TTTTATTACCAAACAGCCGTCAAACACCCACACAGAGATGTGTGTCTCGCTGTATACTTTAAGCTCTATTTACACTGAGATTACTTTAAGGTCTATTTACACTGAGATTACTTTAAGCTCTATTTACTCTGAGATTACTTTAAGCTCTATTTACACTGAGATTACTTTAAGCTCTATTTACTCTGAGATTACTTTAAGCTCTATTTACACTGAGATTACTTTAAGCTCTATTTACTCTGAGATTACTTTAAGCTCTATTTACACTGAGATTACTTTAAGCTCTTTTTACTCTGATATTACTTTAAGCTCTATTTACGCTGAGATTACTTTAAGCTCTATTTACACCGAGATTACTTTAAGCTCTATTTGCACTGAGATTACTTTAAGCTCTATTTACACTGAGATTACTTTAAGCTCTATTTACACTGAGATTACTTTAAGCTCTATTTACTCTGAGATTACTTTAAGCTCTATTTACACTGAGATTACTTTAAGCTCTATTTACTCTGAGATTACTTTAAGCTCTATTTACACTGAGATTACTTTAAGCTCTATTCGCTCTGAGATTAAAGCTCTATTTACACTGAGATTACTTTAAGCTCTATTTACTCTGAGATTACTTTAAGCTCCATTTACACTGAGATTACTTTAAGCTCTATTTACTCTGAGATTAAAGCTCTATTTACACTGAGATTACTTTAAGCTCTATTTACTCTGAGATTACTTAGCTCTATTTACACTGAGATTACTTTAAGCTCTATTTACTCTGAGATTACTTTAAACCCTATTTACACTGAGATTACTTTAAGCTCTATTTACTCTGAGATTACTTTAAGCTCTATTTACACTGAGATTACTTTAAGCTCTATTTACTCTGAGATTACTTTAAGCTCTATTTACACTGAGATTACTTTAAGCTCTATTTACACTGAGATTACTTTAAGCTCTATTTACTCTGAGATTACTTTAAGCTCTATTTACACTGAGATTAAGCCCTATTTACACTGAGATTACTCTAAGCTCTATTTACAATGAGATTATTTTAAGTTCTACTTACACTGAGATTACTTTAAGCTCTATTTACTCTGAGATTACTTTAAGCTCTATTTACACTGAGATTACTTTAAGCTCTATTTGCACCGAGATTACTTTAAGCTCTATTTACACTGAGATTACTTTAACCTCTATTTACACTGAGATTACTTTAAGCTTTATTTACACTGAGATTACTTTAAGCTCTATTCACACTGAGATTAAGCCCTATTTACACTGAGATTACTCTAAGCTCTATTTACAATGAGATTATTTTAAGCTCTACTTACACTGAGATTACTTTAAGCTCTATTTACTCTGAGATTACTTTAAGCTCTATTTACACTGAAATTACTTTAAGCTCTATTTGCACCGAGATTACTTTAAGCTCTATTTACACTGAGATTACTTTAAGCTCTATTTACACTGAGATTACTTTAAGCTCTATTTACACTGAGATTACTTTAAGCTCTATTCACACTGAGATTAAGCCCTATTTACACTGAGATTACTCTAAGCTCTATTTACAATGAGATTATTTTAAGCTCTACTTACACTGAGATTACTTTAAGCTCTATTTACTCTGAGATTACTTTAAGCTCTATTTACACTGAGATTACTTTAAGCTCTATTTGCACCGAGATTACTTTAAGCTCTATTTACACTGAGATTACTTTAAGCTCTATTTACACTGAGATTACTTTAAGCTCTATTTACACTGAGATTACTTTAAGATCTATTCACACTGAGATTAAGCCCTATTTACACTGAGATTACTTTAAGCTCTATTTACACTGAGATTACTTTAAGCTCTATTCACACTGAGATTAAGCCCTATTTACACTGAAATTACTCTAAGCTCTTTACAATGAGATTATTTTAAGCTCTATTTACACTGAAATTACTTTAAGCTCTATTTACACTGAGATTAAGCTCTATTTACACTGAAATTACTTTAAGCTCTATTTACACTGAGATTAAGCTCTATTTACACTGAGATTACTTTAAGCCCTATTTACATTGAGATTACTTTAAACCCTATTTACACTGAGATTACTTTAAGCTATATTTACACTGAGATTACTTTAAGCCCTATTTACACTGAGATTACTTTAAGCTCTATTCAAGGGGATTAAAGTATTCTTGACTGGTGTTGAGTAGGGTTCATGGGGCCTTTTATGACCCAATATATTCCTCACAATAATCTTCGCTATTCAGGTGAGACATACATTAATCAGGTGAGAAACAGACATAAACTCGTTGAGAGAGAGATAATACTTAGGTGAGAGACCAACCAAGTGAGAGAAAGGAGACTATTATACAGGCAAGAGACGAGAGATAGTACTGATCAGAAGGAAATAGTATAAAAAAATATACATTGAGAAATATGAGAATGAGATGAGGATCAGCAAGAACTGTCATTATGATAATCAAAAGTTGAAGAAATATATTACAAAATATTTTACCTAAACCAGTAAATACCAATATAAAACGAAATGAAAAGAAAATGAAATCTGGATAAAATCTGTGGCAAAAATCTCAAGTAAGCTGTATGGTGGCCACTTGGTAGGGATGTATACAGGGAAAGGTGCGTATCTCTTAGCGTATATACCATAAGAGTTACCTTTAGCTACTATGCTAGGAATCAAAGTGTTTTTGATTTGTTTGCAGGTGACATGCAGCTATAATGACCCTCGTGTAGACGATAGGCTTCAAACCGAGATAAAAAAAATAGGTTATGCAGAATAAGGAATATTATTACAACAATGTCAAGTGACGCTTAAAAATAATTAAGAAGGTCACCTCACAGATGTCATAATATGAGTGAATGGTTGAGGCGAGGTCACAGAAATTACCTCAGTAACGGCGCCCTCATTTCTATAACAATTTCAGAAAACGCAGATTAAATTTAAACAGCCAAATGAGGGAAAGGCTCCCAGATGAGAAAAAAAATACTGAAACCGTGAAAATTAAAGGTAGAGGTGTTTTTATGGTTCGTAAAAGTTGGGCGAGAGGTCGGGCATGCGAGCAACACGTCCACGCCCATACCCACGCCCACTCCCAAATTGTCATGACCTGACCTTGATAGAGGACCAAGCAGCTTCGTGCTACATACACCGTAACAGTCAAGGCAGTGACCTTGACAAATAATGTAGCATTGATACTTTGGCCTGTCATATACCAGACTAATCGTCTCCCAGTTAAGTCACATTTATAGCCAATAACTGCACGAGTCATTGAACACATGGGGTATCTTCAGTGCAGAAATGTGTTGCCTGCATAACATTCTTCTTCGGCAGAAAATAGGCGAGTATAACACTGGAGAAAGTAGAAGCAATTCTGAGGTGATCAGTCCCTCAGCCTTGATAGGAGGTGGTCAGTTCATAAGCCCGTCAGTCACATCTTGGCTGTGATAGATGAGCCACTCCCAGCTCCGACATTTAGTGACAAATGATCAACATCTTGCTGGCAGTGACCAGACAGGGAATCACTGCCTGAACTTCATCATAACTGGTCAGACAACGACAAAACTGACAGACAGACAAGTGCTCGCAACCTTACATTTGCAAATCGTGTGATATATATATATATATATATATATATATATATATATATATATATATATATATATATATATATATATATATATATATATATATATATATATATATATATATACATATATATATATATATATATATATTTATATATATATATATATATATATATATATATATATATATATATATATATATATATATGTATATATATAGGGAAGTACCACCTCTATAGCTGGAATGGGGACCCTCATCCTCAGAGAAGACAATAAACGTACCTCAGGGAAAACTCAAGGTTCTTCCCGGAGCGGTTTGAATATTTTCTTCTCCTACCACCCCCTATATTAGATATTCTATGTGAACATTTATTGATAAACAAAATACATTTACAGAAAAAAAACATAAACATGAATACAATGGCACAATGTATCAAAGATCATGAATTTCCTCCACCTCCTCCGAGGCTGGACGTGAGCCAAGTATGCAGCAAGCATTTCCCCTCTGGATGGCGACGCTGAGGCGCTGGATATATATATGTATATATTATATATATATATATATATATTTATATATATATATATTTATATATATATATATTTATATATATATATATTTATATATATATAATATATATATATTTATATATATATAATATATATATATTTATATATATATATATATATATATGTCGTGCCGTGAGTTCTTCCTAATTTATCAGTTTTACATATTCGGCACGACATATATATACATATACATATATACATATATATATATATATATATATATATATATATATATATATATATATATATATATATATATATATATATATATATATATTTATATGCTGTTTTATAAAAAAAATAATTCCTCAATTATAGTCCTGATTACGGTTAAAGTTAACGAAGCGTTGATGATTAAAATGCCTTTTCAAGAAAATTGTTGTTTTGCCTTGAATATGAATGTAAAGACAAAAGAAAAAAAGATAAGTTAAACACATGTCGGTATGAGGCAAGAATCCACCAGTAGACAAAAACAGAAAAATAAATTTTCTGTATTAGAAAGGAACAGAAACAGAAAAATAAAACTTTATTGAAAAAATAAAACCTCTGTACCGGGTAGAAACTGAAAAATAAAACTTAACTGAAAAAATGAAGCTTTATTGAAACAAAAGTTATTGAAAAAATAAAACTTCTGCTCCAGCAGTTTTACACAGGTTCCTATGTGTACGTGAGAGCCATCGAGAGTGCCAGTGGAGGCACCAGATCACCAACGTAATGGACAGCAAGTCCAGCCTCTACTTTCAACTTCCTCTCGTGTCAGTAGTTTCTTGGTGCACTGAATTCATCGCAAAAATAATATCCGGGATTTTGTATCGGATTTTTTTTCCCTTATCTGATTATTAAGCTTTTTTTGCGTCGCTTTCTCTGATCTGCGACGAATGTGGTGGAGGCCTGATTATAGTTGACCTCCTTTTTCTCTGATTTCTTGTGGAGATTTGCTATTGTGAGTCTCCCTCTCTCTCTCTCTCTCTCTCTCTCTCTCTCTCTCTCTCTCTCTCTCTCTCTCTCTCTCTCTCTCTCTCTCTCTCTCTCTCTCTCTCTCTCTCTCTCTGTCTCTCTCTCTCTCTCTCTCTGTCTCTGTCTCTCTCTCTCTCCATCATCACCTTAGCTTTCATTTGTCTCTCTCGCTGTCTTTGCTTTTATCTCTCTCTCTGTGTTTACCTCTCCCACTCTCAGCCTCTGTCTCTCCTCACTTTCTCTTTCACTAAAAAACAATTTGATGAACCGCGTGATAGAGACATCTCTCGGATACGATTTTACTCTCAAAGGATCTTTTCTACACAGCTAATTTTCTCTTTATTATTATTACTGTATTTCCTTCCAAACTCTCTTATATATTTATAAAAAGGTTCATATATATATATATATATATATATATATATATATATATATATATATATATATATATATATATATATATATATATATATATATATATATATATATATATATATATATATATATATATATATATATATATATATATATATATATATATATATATATATATATATATATATATATATATATATATATATATATATATATATATATATATATATATATATATATATATATATATATAGGTTGGGGTCCACCTCTGGTGTAAATTGTGGGACTCACAGCCTCGGAAAAGTGGATAAAAAGGCTTCAAGGAAGAATATTTGGATTTCTTCCTGAAGCCGTTTGAATATTCCACTTTCTCTACCACCCCATCTTTTCATATTTTTTTTTTTACCAATAGGAATATTTTATTACATAACATGGTACAGAAGATTTAAGAGATACATTATTGATATAAAGGTGGCATATAAGGTACATGTTGTTACGTGTGTATCACCGATTATAAGGCGAAAATCTCATCCAGCTCCTCAGAGCTGGGGCGTGTGCCCAAAATACAGCAGGCATTACCCCTTTGAACAGCCGCACTGAGCCGCTGGAACAGAAAACTAGCTGCCCTGGGATCCCTAGTTACACTGATGAGTCTTTTTCCCAGCTCCTTAAGGAATTTAGATGCACTCTTTCCCCATGAGCCAAGGGTCTCTGAGCCTATGGGAACAAACATATAATGATGGGCAAGTTCTCCTTATTTTCTAGACTTTTGGGACTCCCTAAAGCTGGCAGCTGCCCTTCCTTTCTCCCTGGTGTATTGGAGATAGGTATCAGCCAAGGTAGATGCATATGTATAGTCCCACACCACCTGCTTCCCGTCTGTCCAGACTGGAAGGGTGATACCATCTGGACGCTTCTGGCTGCCATCAGATCTGCATAGTTGAGATGGCTCCCTTACTGCTGGGCATCCGGCTGTTGTGAGGCTCCTCTTGATAATGTTATTAACCTCCTCATGTCTTGCAATCTTTTCCTTGGATTAAAGGCACACAAGACCATGGTACCTGAATCGGTCTGCTGCTTCACTGCCACAAATACACCTGTGTTCGGCGAGAATAGGGGCGGCAAGTCGAAGGGCAACACCAATGCGGATGGTCTGTGGGTCGAGGCGTGTGCCAAGGCTGGAGTTAGGAAAGCCAACAGAAAGTCCCCTGCATGAGAGGCTCTCACTGCCAGGAGGCGGGCTCTGTCCTTCCCTGACACACTCTGAAGCATTGTTGAGGCTATATTTTCCACTACTGGACCATCCCAGTGTGATTGTTTGCAGTTGTTGGGGGGAGCAGGTCTGGTTTCAGAGCCCGTTAGATTATCCCAGATCATAGCTCCGTCAATGAACTTTTGGTCCTGGACTCCAATCTTGTCCCTAAGATGTTCAGAGAGAATCGCTGCTACAAGCTCTCTGGATGCAATACACGAGGACAGAAAAGCAGGTAGCGCAATCTGTGATGACTTGCGGACACCAATGCCTCCTAATGATAATACATAAACCCCAGTTTTAGCTTCAACAAGACTTGTGGGTTTCTTGAAGTTCAACTTCTCTCCATACACTCACACATATTATATATATATATATATATATATATATATATATATATATATATATATATATATATATATATATATATATATATAATTATATATGTATATATATAGAGACACATATATATATATATATATATATATATATATATATATATATATATATATATATATATATATATATATATATATATATATTAGGTAGATGGCGAGAATATTTTGAGGAACTTTTAAATGTTAAGGAAGAAAGGGAGGCGGTAATTTCATGCACTGGCCAGGGAGGTATACCATCTTTTAGGAGTGAAGAAGAGCAGAATGTAAGTGTGGTGGAGGTACGTGAGGCATTACGTAGAATGAAAGGGGGTAAAGCAGCTGGAACTGATGGGATCATGACAGAAATGTTAAAATCAGGGGGGGATATAGTGTTGGAGTGGTTCGTACTTTTGTTTAATAAATGTATGAAAGAGGGGAAGGTACCTAGGGATTGGCGGAGAGCATGTATAGTCCCTTTATATAAAGGGAAAGGGGACAAAAGAGATTGTAAAAATTATAGAGGAATAAGTTTACTGAGTATACCAGGAAAAGTATACGGTAGGGTTATAATTGAAAGAATTAGAGGTAAGACAGAATGTAGAATTGCGGATGAGCAAGGAGGCTTCAGAGTGGGTAGGGGATGTGTAGATCAAGTGTTTACATTGAAGCATATATGTGAACAGTATTTAGATAAAGGTAGGGAAGTTTTTATTGCATTTATGGATTTAGAAAAGGCATATGATAGAGTGGATAGAGGAGCAATGTGGCAGATGTTGCAAGTATATGGAATAGGTGGTAAGTTACTAAATGCTGTAAAGAGCTTTTATGAGGATAGTGAGGCTCAGGTTAGGGTGTGTAGAAGAGAGGGAGAATACTTCCCGGTAAAAGTAGGTCTTAGACAGGGATGTGTAATGTCACCATGGTTGTTTAATATATTTATAGATGGGGTTGTAAAAGAAGTAAATGCTAGGGTGTTCGGGAGAGGGGTGGGATTAAATTATGGGGAATCAAATTCAAAATGGGAATTGACACAGTTACTTTTTGCTGATGATACTGTGCTTATGGGAGATTCTAAAGAAAAATTGCAAAGGTTAGTGGATGAGTTTGAGAATGTGTGTAAAGGTAGAAAGTTGAAAGTGAACATAGAAAAGAGTAAGGTGATGAGGGTATCAAATGATTTAGATAAAGAAAAATTGGATATCAAATTGGGGAGGAGGAGTATGGAAGAAGTGAATGTTTTCAGATACTTGGGAGTTGACGTGTCGGCGGATGGATTTATGAAGGATGAGGTTAATCATAGAATTGATGAGGGAAAAAAGGTGAGTGGTGCGTTGAGGTATATGTGGAGTCAAAAAACGTTATCTATGGAGGCAAAGAAGGGAATGTATGAAAGTATAGTAGTACCAACACTCTTATATGGATGTGAAGCTTGGGTGGTAAATGCAGCAGCGAGGAGACGGTTGGAGGCAGTGGAGATGTCCTGTCTAAGGCCAATGTGTGGTGTAAATATTATGCAGAAAATTCGGAGTGTGGAAATTAGGAGAAGGTGTGGAGTTAATAAAAGCATTAGTCAGAGGGCAGAAGAGGGGTTGTTGAGGTGGTTTGGTCATTTAGAGAGAATGGATCAAAGTAGAATGACATGGAAAGCATATAAATCTATAGGGGAAGGAAAGAGGGGTAGGGGTCGTCCTCGAAAGGGTTGGAAAGAGGAGGTAAAGGAGGTTTTGTGGGTGAGGGGCTTGGACTTCCAGCAAGCGTGCATGAGCGTGTTAGATTGGAGTGAATGGAGACGAATGATACTTGGGACCTGACGATCTGTTGGAGTGTGAGCAGGGTAATATTTAGTGAAGGGATTCAGGGAAACCGGTTATTTTCATATAGTCGGACTTGAGTCCTGGAAATGGGAAGTACAATGCCTGCACTTTAAAGGAGGGGTTTGGGATATTGGCAGTTTGGAGGGATATGTTGTGTATCTCTATACGTATATGCTTCTAAACTGTTGTATTCTGAGGACCTCTGCAAAAGCAGTGATAATGTGTGTGTGTGGTGAAAGTGTTGAATGATGATGAAAGTATTTTCTTTTTGGGGATTTTCTTTCTTTTTTTTTTGGGTCACCCTGCCTCGGTGGGAGACGACCGACTTGTTGAAAAAGAAAAATATATATATATATATATATATATATATATATATATATATATATATATATATATATATATATATATATATATATATATATATATATATATATATATATATATATATATATATATATATATATATATATATATATATATATATATATAATGTGTGTGAACTTCAAGAAACCCACAAGTCTTGTTGAAGCTAAAACTGGGGTTTATGTATTATCATTAGGAGGATGGGAGAAAATATATATAGGAGAGATAGCTGGATAATAATCTACTGCATGGCCGGAGCCCGGCCATGGACCAGGCTCGTCTGGTGCTAGCCTGGTCAACCAGGCTAATGCTGCTGGAGGCCCGGTGCTCCACATATCCATCACAGCCTGCTTGATCTGGCACTTGGTGAAGATACTTGTCCAGTGTTTCTGACAGTGTTATTGACTGTATTATTTACAGTAAGAGTCACAGACTTGCAATGACACTGAGAGGTGCTAAACTTATCATCAAGGAGGAGAAACTTAAAGATTCTGCCTAGAATCTTTAAGTTATTAGTCATGACAACATTGTTTTACAGGTCACTGGAAGCTCGATTATTTCTAGAGTTTTAGCTAAGTTGGTTTTCTTAAGTTGTCAGTATATCAAATGATATCATTCGCTGGTAGAGCACCCAGCCTATCTTACATCTGATTCTTATTTTTCCTGTCAATGTATTGGGTTGATATTGCCCCTAGAGGGCGAGACATACCCATAATGAAGTTTACGTTGCATACAACATTCCTTACGTTGTCATGTATGTGACGTCAGTAGTTAGAAGGATAAAAACGAAATCCCTCGCGTGTTAATATAGCAGAAAAAGTTGACACAGGTCTTGCAGTGGGATCGAAGTCTCCAGCTGGTGCCGGAGGCTGTGAGGGAGTGGCGGCGCGAGTGACAAGAAATGATCCAGGTCAATGAACTCTTGTCGTGCACTCTAATTCTATGTGGTATTTGCCACAGGGAAAAATGCAAAGTAATATGCCGAGAGCATGCTACTTTACACCTATCAGTTCTGAAATTCATTTGCCATGTTTTAGTTCGTTGTACAAACTCTAATGATTTGTCATTATGTATATCAACAAGACTCGGACCTCACGGTATATTTAACAAATCTGTAGTGTCCAGTAAGAACTGTCTAATGTTTTCATCAAGAATTTTTTTTTCAGTTTCTTTGTACTTATCTATACCATGTACATATGATTTTGAAAAAAAAAAAATATCTAATGAGAGCAGGCATCAAAGTCTTTCAGAATAGTTTTGTATATCACACCTAAATTTTGAAAACTGCACAAGGAATCTAGATTCGTTAAACACGATTTTTGGTGTAAGTATTAAGTTACTGACCTTCTGAATGTTGACTCACTAGCCGCGAGTTCAGTCCCCACCCGTACCGTGGTTTCTTCTCTAATATCATTTTACTTAAATGGGTTGAACCATTGTTGATGTTCAGCTTGTTGCTCGATTAACTGAATGAAGTTCACTTTTCAGTTACTCTAGCAATAAGCTGAGCATCAACAGTGGTTCAACTGTTGATGCTCGGTGTTTTAAACGCTCTCAGTCTCTCCTGATGATACATATTTGCAGATCTTAAACTATTTTCACCACAGATGAGTAATAGCACATGTCTAGCATGGTTATATTTGCAAATACAAAAAAAAATTAAAACCGAAGTGGATACTTAATACAATAAAAAAATAATATTATGCATTCTCTCCTCATTTTCCAAATGCATAGTTTTCTTTAAATACATGGAAGAAAACGGGACACACACACGGGGTCAGCAGGTATAAACTAATTTTTCAATGTTTTTCATGTCTTAATATTTTTCCTTTTTTTTCACGTAGAAGGAAGACAGATGTAGTTCAGACCGCGAGGGAAGGAAAGTGGATGCTGCCTCGTCATATACACGTCCTCCAAAATGAGTATATTAATTTATTTTTTCAATGACACACACACACACACACACACACACACACACACACACACACACACACACACACACACACACACACACACACACGATTTCGCTGACTAGCATCCCATGCAATGGGTTGGAGAAGATATTAAGTAAGAGACAAGTAGAACACCTTGAAAAAAAATAAGTTTCACCTCAGTACAACATAGATTCAGAAACAGAAAATTTTGTCTTACTAGCTTGATTGTTATGTGTGAGAGATTCACGGACATAATACAAAATAGACAATGATGAATCGACTGCATTTTCCTTGAGGAATGAAAGTCACAATATCGTTGCAACAATTCACATCTAACCAACATAAAAGAGATTAAATTTTAAGCTACACTTTCGTACATCCACTGAAGATTTTATCTACAGTCTGGGGGATCGTTGTTTACTTTTCGTGAGGAGGAACACTGCGGAAGACCTACTGGCCCATATTATCGCACAACCATCTGATTCCCAAGCTCAAAAAGAAAGAAAAAATATAAAAGAAAGGATACAGGATTATTTAAGTTATGAAAATCAGAGTTGTGATGAGAGACTTAGGAAATGTCACTATAAGGAATCATTGCATAAACAACAGCATTTCTCGTGCGTCATCTCGACCTCTCAGGGAGAATAGAATACAGATGCTGGTAGAGGTAGACAATGTCAACCTAATTTAAAATTACTGACAGAATACTGGAAAATTCTTCCTACATCACAATCTTAACTTGTCAAAGGAATGGTTGTAAAAGTTTTCTTTTCAAGTGAATCAAAAGTAAATGGAAAGTCGTGGAAATGAGGAAAAAGGTTCAAGGAAACCAGACAGAGTGCACTACATGAGAGGCGCTAGGAGACCAGAGTGCACTACATGAGAGGCGTTGGAGACCAGAGTGCACTACATGAGAGGCGCTAGGAGACCAGAGTGCACTACATGAGAGGCGCTAGGAGACCAGTGCACTACATGAGAGGCGCTAGGAGACCAGTGCACTACATGAGAGGCGCTAGGAGACCAGTGCACTACATGAGAGGCGCTAGGAGACCAGAGTGCACTACATGAGAGGCGCTAGGAGACCAGAGTGCACTACATGAGAGGCGCTAGGAGACCAGAGTGCACCACATGAGAGGCGCTAGGAGACCAGTGCACTACATGAGAGGCGCTAGGAGACCAGAGTGCACTACATGAGAGGCGCTAGGAGACCAGTGCACTACATGAGAGGCGCTAGGAGACCAGAGTGCACTACATGAGAGGCGCTAGGAGACCAGT
>NC_091294.1:40224228-40266728 GCF_038502225.1 Cherax quadricarinatus | reverse complement strand
ACATAGCGGGAACGCTTCACTCTGGAAGTCCCAAGGTGGTAATAGCAGTGATGTATAACCCACCACAGAACAGCAGAAGACCAGGGCATGAGTATGACGAGAGCAATAGAGCGATGGTTGACACACTGGCTGCAGTGGCCAGAAGAGCTCATGCATGCAGGGCAAAGCTCCTGATCATGGGCGACTTTAACCACAAGGAGATCGACTGGGAGAACTTGGAGCCACACGGGGGCCAAGATACATGGAGGGCTAAGATGATGGAGGTGGTACTGGAAAACTTCATGTACCAACACGTAAGGGACACTACAAGAGAGAGAGGAGAGGATGAGCCAGCAAGACTGGACTTAGTATTCACCTTGAGCAGTGCAGATATTGAGGACATCACATATGAAAGACCCCTTGGGGCCAGCGATCATGTGGTTTTGAGCTTCGAATACACAGTAGAGCTACAAGTGGAGGGGGAAGCAGGAAGGCCAGGACAAATGAAACCAAACTACAGGAAAGGGGACTACACGGGAATGAGGAACTTCCTGAACGAGGTTCAGTGGGACAGAGAACTGGCAGAGAAGCCAGTTAATGAGATGATGGAATATGTAGCAACAATGTGCAAGGAGGCTGAAGAGAGGTTTGTACCCAAGGGAAACAGGAATAATGAAAAAGCCTGGATGAGCCCATTGTTCACCCAAAGGTGCAAGGAGGCAAAAACCAAGTGTGCCAGGGAATGGAAGAAATATAGAAGGCAAAGGACCCAGGAAAATAAGGAGAGCAGTCGTAGAGCCAGAAACGAATATGCACAGATAAGAAGGGAGGCCCAACGACAATAGGAAAACGACATAGCAGCGAAAGCCAAATCTGACCCGAAGCTGTTATACAGCCACATCAGGAGGAAAACAACAGTCAAGGACCAGGTAATCAGGCTAAGGAAGGAAGGAGGAGAGACAACAAGAAATGACCGTGAAGTATGTGAAGAACTCAACAAGAGACTCAAAGAAGTGTTCACAGAGGAGACAGAAGAGGCTCCAGAGGGACGGAGAGATGTGGCACATCACCAGGTGCTGGACACGGTACACACAACCGAGGAAGAAGTGAAGAGGCTTCTGAGTGAGCTAGATACCTCAAAGGCAATGGGGCCAGATAACATCTCTCCATGGGTCCTGAGAGAGGGAGCATAGGCGCTATGTGTACCCTTAACAACAATATTCGATACATCTATCGAAACAGGGAGATTGCCTGAGGCATGGAAGGCAGCAAATGTGGTCCCAATCTTTAAAAAAGGAGACAGACATGAAGCACTACTCTACAGACCAGTGTCACTGACATGTATAGTATGCAAAGTCATGGAAAAGATTGTCAGGAGAAGAGTGGTGGAACACCTAGAAAGGAATGATCTCATCAACAGCAGCCAACATGGTTTCAGGGACGGGAAATCCTGTGTCACAAACCTACTGGAGTTCTATGACAAGGTAACAGCAGTAAGACAAGAGAGAGAGGGGTGGGTGGATTGCAATTTCTTTGACTGCAAGAAGGCGTTTGACACAGTACCACACAAGAGATTAGTGCAAAAACTGGAGGACCAAGCAGGGATAACAGGGAAAGCACTACGATGGATCAGGGAATATTTGTCAGGAAGACAGCAGCGAGTAATGGTACGTGGCGAGGTGTCAGAGTGGGCACCTGTGACCAGCGGGGTCCCACAGGGGTCAGTCCTAGGACCAGTGCTGTTTCTGGTATTTGTGAACGACATGACAGAAGGAATAAACTCTGAGGTGTCACTGTTTGCAGATGACGTGAAGTTGATGAGAAGAATTCACTCGATCGAAGACCAGGCAGAACTGCAAAGGGATCTGGACAGGCTGCAGACCTGGTCCAGCAATTGGCTCCTGGAGTTCAATCCCACCAAGTGCAAAGTCATGAAGATTAGGGAAGGGCAAAGAAGACCGCAGATGGAGTACAGTCTAGGGGGCCAGAGACTGCAAACCTCACTCAAGGAAAAAGATCTTGGGGTGAGTATAACACCAGGCACATCTCCTGAAGCGCACATCAACCAAATAACGGCTGCAGCATATGGGCGCCTAGCAAACCTCAGAACAGCATTCCGACATCTTAATAAGGAATCGTTCAGGACCCTGTACACCGTGTACGTTAGGCCTATATTGGAGTATGCGGCACCAGTTTGGAACCCACACCTAGCCAAGCACGTAAAGAAACTAGAGAAAGTGCAAAGGTTTGCAACAAGACTAGTCCCAGTGCTAAGAGGTATGTCCTACGAGGAGAGCTTAAGGGAAATCAACCTGACGACACTGGAGGACAGGAGAGATAGGGGGGACATGATAACGACATACAAAATACTGAGAGGAATTGACAAGGTGGACAAAGACAGGATGTTCCAGAGATTGGACACAGTAACAAGGGGACACAGTTGGAAGCTGAAGACACAGATGAATAACAGGGATGTTAGGAAGTATTTCTTCAGCCACAGAGTAGTCAGTAAGTGGAATAATTTGGGAAGCGATGTAGTGAAGGCAGGATCCATACATAGCTTTAAGCAGAGGTATGATAAAGCTCACGGCTCAGGGAGAGTGACCTAGTAGCGATCTGTGAAGAGACGGGGCCAGGAGCTCGGACTCGACCCCCGCAACCTCAACTAGGTGAGTACAACTAGGTGAGTACACACACACACACACACACACACACACACACACACACACACACACAGACACACACACACACGCACACACACCCTGAGCAGTTCAGACATTGAGGACATCACTTACGAGAGGCCCCTTGGAGCTAGCGATCACGTGGTTCTGAGTTTTGATTATATAGTAGAGTTACAAATGGAGAAGGTAACAGGAACTGAAGGGGACAGGCCAAACTATAAAAGGGGGGACTACACAGGTATGAGAAACTTCCTGCAGGAGGTTCAGTGGGACAGAGAAATGGTAGGAAAATCAGTAAACGAGATGATGGAATATGTGGCAACAAAGTGCAAGGAGGCAGAGGAAAGGTTTGTTCCCAAGGGAAACAGAAATAATAGGAAGACCAAAACGAGTCCTTGGTTTACCCGAAGGTGTAGGGAGGCAAAAACTAAGTGCAACAGAGAATGGAAAAGGTACAGGAGGCATGGACCCAGGAAAACAAGGAGATTAGAAGAAGAGCCAGAAACGAGTATGCACAGATAAGGAGGGAGGCCCAGCGACAGTATGAAAACGACATAGCATCGAAAGTCAAATCTGACCCGAAACTACTGTATAGCCACATTAGGAGGAAGACAACAGTCAAGGACCAGGTGATAAGGCTGAGGAAAGAAGGTGGAGAACTCACAAGAAACGATCAAGAGGTATGTGAGGAGCTCAACACGAGATTTAAGGAAGTATTTACAGTAGAGACAGGAAGGACTCTGGGGGGACAGATCAGATGGGGACACCAGCAAGGAATACACCAACAAGTGTTGGACGACATACATACAGATGAGGAGGAGGTGAAGAAACTCCTAAGGGACATCGATACCTCAAAGGCAATGGGACCGGACAACATCTCCCCGTGGGTCCTTAGAGAGGGAGCAGATATGTTGTGCGTGCCACTTACCACAATCTTCAACACGTCCCTGGAAACTTGGCAACTACCTGAGGTATGGAAGACGGCAAATGTAGTTCCCATTTTTAAAAAAGGAGACAGAAAAGAGGCACTAAACTATAGACCTGTGTCATTGACGTGTATAGTATGCAAAGTTATGGAGAAGATTATCAGGAGGAGAGTGGTGGAGCACCTGGAACGGAACAAGAGTATAAATGCCAACCAGCACGGATTCATGGAAGGCAAATCCTGTGTCACAAACCTTCTGGAGTTTTATGATAAAATAACAGAAGTAAGACACGAGAGAGAGGGGTGGGTTGATTGCATCTTCTTGGACTGCAAGAAGGCCTTTGACACAGTTCCTCACAAGAGATTAGTGCAGAAGCTAGAGCATCAGGCGCATATAACAGGAAGGGCATTGCAATGAATCAGAGAATACCTGACAGGGAGGCAACAACGAGTCATGGTACGTAATGATGTATCACAGTGGGCACCTGTGACGAGAGGGGTCCCACAGGGGTCGGTCCTAGGACCAGTGCTATTTTTGGTATATGTGAACGACATGATGGAAGGGTTAGACTCAGAAGTGTCCCTGTTTGCAGATGATGTGATGTTAATGAGGAAAATTAAATCTGATGAGAACCAGGCAGGACTTCAAAGAGACTTGGACAGACTGGACACCTGGTCCAGCAAATGGCTTCTCGAATTTAATCCTGCCAAATGCAAAGTCATGAAGATAGGGGAAGGGCACAGAAGACCACAGACAGAGTATAGGCTAGGTGGCCAAAGGCTGCAAACCTCACTCAAGGAGAAAGATCTTGGGGTGAGTATAACACCGAGCATGTCTCCGGAAGCACACATCAATCAGATAACTGCTGCAGCATATGGGCGCCTGGCAAACCTGAGAACAGCATTCCGATACCTTAGTAAGGAATCGTTCAAGACACTGTACACCGTGTATGTCAGGCCCATACTGAAGTATACAGCACCTGTTTGGAACCCGCACTTGATAAAGCACGTCAAGAAACTAGAGAAAGTACAAAGGTTTGCGACAAGGTTAGTTCCAGAGCTAAGGGGAATGTCCTATGAAGAAAGATTAAGGGAAATCGGCCTGACGACACTGGAGGACAGGAGGGTCAGGGGAAACATGATAACGACATACAAAATACTGCGTGGAATAGACAAGGTGGACAAAGACACGATGTTCCAAGGAGGGGACACAGAAACAAGAGGCCACAAATGGAAGTTGAAGACACAAATGAGTCAGAGAGATATTAGGAAGTATTTCTTCAGTCATAGAGTTGTAAGGCAGTGGAATAGCCTAGAAAATGACGTAGTGGAGGCAGGAACCATACACAGTTTTAAGACGAGGTTTGATAAAGCTCATGGAGCGGGGAGAGAGAGGGACCAGTAGCAACCGGTGAAGAGGCGGGGCCAGGAGCTAAGACTCGACCCCTGCAACCACAAATAGGTGAGTACACACACACACACACAGACATACACACACACATACACACACACACACACATATGCACACACACACACACACACACACACACACACACACACACACACACACACACACACACACACACACACACACACACACACACGCACATACACACACACACACACACACACACACACACACACACACACACACACACACACACACACACACACACACACAATACATCTATCGAAACAGGGAGATTGCCTAAGGCATGGAAGACAGCAAATGTAGTCCCAATCTTTAAAAAAGGAGACAGACATGAAGCGTTAAACTACAGACCAGTGTCACTGACATGTATAGTATGCAAAATCATGGAGAAGATTATCAGGAGAAGAGTGGTGGAACACCTAGAAAGGAATGATCTCATCAACAGCAGCCAGCATGGTTTCAGGGACGGGAAATCCTGTGTCACAAACCTACTGGAGTTCTATGACATGGTGACAGCAGTAAGACAAGAGAGAGAGGGGTGGGTGGATTGCATTTTCTTGGACTGCAAGAAGGCGTTTGACACAGTTCCCCACAAGAGATTGGTGCAAAAACTGGAGGACCAAGCAGGGATAACAGGGAAGGCACTACAATGGATCAGGGAATACTTGTCAGGAAGACAGCAGCGAGTCATGGTACGTGGTGAGGTGTCAGAGTGGGCACCTGTGACCAGCGGGGTCCCGCAGGGGTCAGTCCTAGGACCAGTGCTGTTTCTGGTATTTGTGAATGACATGACGGAAGGAATAGACTCTGAGGTGTCCCTGTTTGCAGATGACGTGAAGTTGATGAGAAGAATACACTCGATCGAAGACCAGGCAGAACTACAAAGGGATCTGGACAGGCTGCAGACCTGGTCCAGCAATTGGCTCCTGGAGTTCAATCCCACCAAGTGCAAAGTCATGAAGATTGGGGAAGGGCAAAGAAGGCCGCAGACGGAGTACAGTCTAGGGGGTCAGAGACTACAAACCTCACTCAAGGAAAAAGATCTTGGGGTGAGTATAACACCAGGCACATCTCCTGAAGCGCACATCAACCAAATAACTGCTGCAGCATATGGGCGCCTAGCAAACCTCAGAACAGCATTCCGACATCTTAATAAGGAATCGTTCAGGACCCTGTACACCGTATACGTTAGGCCCATATTGGAGTATGCGGCACCAGTTTGGAACCCACACCTAGCCAAGCACGTAAAGAAACTAGAGAAAGTGCAAAGGTTTGCAACAAGACTAGTCCCAGAGCTAAGAGGTATGTCCTACGAGGAGAGGTTAAGGGAAATCAACCTGACGACACTGGAGGACAGGAGAGATAGGGGGGACATGATAACGACATACAAAATACTGAGGGGAATTGACAAGGTGGACAAAGACAGGATGTTCCAGAGTTTGGACACAGCAACAAGGGGACACAGTTGGAAGCTAAAGACACAGATGAATCACAGGGATGTTAGGAAGTATTTCTTCAGCCACAGAGTAGTCAGTAAGTGGAATAGTTTGGGAAGCGATGTAGTGGAGGCAGGATCCATACATAGCTTTAAGCAGAGGTATGATAAAGCTCACGGCTCGGGGAGAGTGACCTAGTAGCGATCAGTGAAGAGGCGGGGCCAGGAGCTCGGACTCGACCCCCGCAACCTCAACTAGGTGAGTACTAGGTGAGTACACACACAACCTCCACCACTTGACACAAACGCTTGACACAAACACGTACCCCCCCCTCCCCTAACCACCTCTACCCCTTCCCAAACCACCACACCTTAGCCACCTACCCCACCTCCAAACCACCTAACCCCTCCCCAAACCATCTAACCCCCCAACTACCTCCCTCCCTCCAATAACCATCCTCCCCCTCCCCCATAACCATCCATCCCCTCTCTCAAACACGCACTCCCCCCTCCCCTAATCACCTCTCCCCCTTCCCTAACCACCTAACCCTAGCCACCTACCCCTCCCCCAAACCATCTAACCCCCTCCCCCAACTATCTTTACCCCTCCAATAACCATCCTCCCCCTCCCCCACAACCATCCATCCCCTCTCCTCCTAACCATCTATTCCCCTCCCCCTAACCACCAGTCCCCCCTTCTGTGGAGCAACGGGTGAACCTAGAACCAGGATGAGGACAAGGGGCTCCAAGGACGAATCTGGGAGGGAGGAATGGGAGGTAGAGCTCAAAAAAAGGAAGGAAGACTGGGGAAGGAGACTAGATGAGCTGGAAAGGAAGATGGAAGAGAGGTTAGCAGCAGAATGCAGAAGGTGGAAGCAACAGGCCACAGCAGCAGAAATCAAGATAGAGAGATTAGAAGAGGAGCTGAGACATCTGAAACAGCACAGAGACAAAGATATTACAGAAGTAGCATGGGCAATGGCTACATCAGACACAGACAACAGGTCTGAAGGAAGCATGGAAACTAAACTGTATGCAGAGGTCCTGTCAAACCCACATGGGGCCAGAACAAAGACAGGGAGCACACTAGGACAGAATGAGAGGTTGGAAGACATTGAAGGAACTAGGACATGTGCAGGGACCTTACCAGATACCTGTGGGGGCCAGGAACAGGTGAGCAGGAAGGACAAACCAAGAAGCATAGGGGCCATAACTAGGGAAGGGACTGAAGGAAGGAACACTCCACGGGAAGGAACTAAAACACATCAGAGGATGCAATGGGAGTCACAGTGGGAGGTGGAAAGGGAGAGATCCGTGTTTGTCTATGGGCTAGACGAAGCTAAAGGAGAAACTTATGATGAAAGAAAGCAGGAGGAGAAAAAAGCGATTGAAGATATCATGAAGGTCATAGGCGAGGGGGACATGACCCAGGTGGCAAATTTTCGGAGAATTGGGTGGTTCACAAAGAAAAGGAATCGGCCTCTCAAAGTAATTTTCAAGGCAGAATCAACCCGAACCATGATCCTGCAGGAGAAAGCACGGCTGAGAGGCAAGCAGGAGTTCCGGAGTGTGTACCTCGATCGAGACAGAACACAGGACGAAAGGAAAACGATGAAAGAGAGAGTTCAAAAACGAAAGGAGAAATGGGAGGAAATGAAAAAGGAGAGCAGAATAACCCAGGATCAAATGGAAGGACAAGCACACCCCCCAGAATCACCTGCAGAAGGACTCCAGCCACGACACCCCCAAGGCAACTGAACAATCCAAACCAACCATCACACACCGATCCCTCTGTTTCCATCCCCCGCACCACAGTTACAGTATTAGAACAGAAGTTGAAGGTTTGGTACACAAATGCAGATGGATTAACGAATAAACATGAGGAATGGCAAGAAAGAATCAATGAGAAGTCCCCAGACATCATAGCAGTTACAGAAACAAAATTCACGGAGACAATAACAGATGCAATCTCTCCACCAGGATACCAGATCATGAGGAAAGATAGAAGGGGCAGGGGGGGAGGTGGGGTTGCTCTGCTCGTAAAAAACAGATGGAAATTCGAGAAAATGGAAGGCATAGATGAGACGGGAGAAAGAGACTACATAGCAGGTACACTTCAGTCTGGGGAACACAAAATGGTCATTGCAGTGATGTATAATCCACCACAGAACTGCAGGAGGCCAAGAGAGGAATATGAAGAGAGCAACAGAGCAATGGTGGACACACTTGCTGAGGTGGCAAGAAGAGCTCACTCCAGCAGAGCAAAGTTGCTGGTTATGGGGAATTTCAACCACAGGGAGATTGACTGGAAAAACCTGGAGCCACATGGGGGTCCCGAAACATGGACAGCCAGGATGTTGGACGTGGTACTGGAAAATCTCATGCACCATGTTAAGGACACTACCAGAGTGAGAGGGGAGGATGAACCAGCAAGATTGGATCTTGTGTTCACCCTGGGCAGCTCAGACATTGAGGACATCAAGTATGAGAGTCCCCTAGGAGCTAGCGACCACGTGGTTCTGTGCTTTGAATACACAGTAGAGCTGCAAGTGGAGAGAATAACAGGAGTTGAATGGGAAAAGCCTGACTATAAAAGAGGGGACTACATAGGGTTGAAGAACTTCCTGCGGGAGGTCCAGTGGGACAGAGAACTTGCAGGAAAGCCAGTAAATGAAATGATGGAATATGTAACAACAAAATGCAACGAGGCAGTGGAAAGGTTCATTCCCAAGGGCAACAGTAACAACGGGAAGACCAGAACGAGCCCCTGGTTTACCCGACGGTGTAAGGAGGCAAAAACAAAGTGCAATAGAGAATGGAAAAAGTACAGAAGGCAGAGAACACACGAAAATAGGGAGATCAGTCGCAGAGCCAGGAATGAGTATGCACAGGTAAATAGAGAGGCCCAGCGACAGTATGAAAATGACATAGCATCGAGAATCAAGACTGACCCGAAACTGTTGTATAGCCACATCAGGAGGAAGACAACAGTCAAAGACCAGGTGATCAGATTAAGGACAGAAGGTGGAGAACTCACAAGAAATGATCAGGAGGTATGTGAGGAGCTGAACAGGAGATTTAAGGAAGTTTTTGCAGAAGAGACAGGAAGGGCTGTGGGAAGACAGCACAGAAGGGAACATCAAGAGGGAATATACCAACAAGTGTTGGATGACATACGAACAACTGAGGAGGAGGTGAAGAAGCTCCTAAGTGACCTTGACACCTCAAAGGCGATGGGACCGGACAACATCTCCCCATGGGTCCTTAGAGAAGGAGCAGAGATGCTGTGCGTGCCTCTAACAATCTTCAACACATCCCTTGAAACTGGGCAACTACCTGAGAAATGGAAGACAGCTAATGTAATCCCCATATTTAAGAAAGGAAACAGATACGAGGCGCTAAACTACAGACCTGTGTCTGACATGCATTGTGTGCAAAGTCACGGAGAAGATTATCAGGAGGAGAGTGTCGAACACCTGGAAAGGAACAATATTATAAATGAAATCCAGCATGGGTTTATGGAAGGCAAATCTTGTATCACAAACCTCCTGGAGTTTTATGACAAGGTAACAGAAGTAAGACACGAGAGAGAGGGGTGGGTAGATTGCGTTTTCCTAGACTGCAGGAAGGCCTTTGACACAGTTCCCCACAAGAGATTAGTGCAGAAGCTGGAGGATCAGGCGCATGTAAAAGGGAGGGCACTGCAATGGATCAGGGAATACCTGAAAGGGAGGCAGCAACGAGTCATGGTACGTGAAGAGGTATCAGAGTGGGCGCCTGTTACGAGCGGGGTCCCACAGGGGTCAGTTCTAGGACCAGTGCTATTTTTGATATATGTGAACGACATGATGGAAGGAATAGACTCTGAAGTGTCCCTGTTCGCAGATGACGTGAAGTTGATGAGAAGAATTAAATCGGACGAGGATGAGGCAGGACTGCAAAGAGACCTGGACAGGCTGGACATGTGGTCCAGTAACTGGCTTCTCGAATTCAACCCAGCCAAATGCAAAGTCATGAAGATTGGGGAGGGGCAAAGAAGACCGCAGACAGAGTATAGGCTAGGAGGACAAAGACTACAGACCTCACTCAGGGAGAAAGACGTTGGGGTGACCATGACACCGAGCACATCACCGGAGGCACACATCAACCAAATAAGTGCTGCAGCATACGTGCGCCTGGCTAACCTGAGAATAGCGCTCCGATACCTTAATAAGGAATCGTTCAAGACACTGTACACTGTGTATGTTAGGCCCATACTGGAGTATGCAGCACCAGTCTGCAACCCACACCTGGTCAAGCACTTCAAGAAGTTAGAGAAAGTACAAAGGTTTGCAACAAGGCTAGTCCAAGAGCTCAAGGGAATGTCGTACGAGGAAAGGTTAAAGGAAATCGGACTGACGACACTGCAGGACAGAAGGGTCAGGGGAGACATGATAACGGCATACAAGATACTGCGGGGAATAGACAAGGTGGACAGAGATAGGATGTTCCAGAGAGGGGACACAGGGACAAGGGGTCACAACTGGAAGCTGAAGACTCAGACGAGTCACAGGGACGTTAGGAAGTATTTCTTCAGTCATAGAGTTGTCAGGAAGTGGAATAGCCTAGCAGGTGAAGTAGTGGATGCAGGAACCATACATAGTTTTAAGAAGAGGTATGATACAGCTCAGGAAGCAGAGAGAGGACCTAGTAGCGATCAGTGAAGAAGCGGGGCCAGGAGCTGAGTCTTGACCCCTGGAACCACAATTAGGTGAGTACAATTAGGTGAATACACATACACACACACACACACACACATACACACACAAGTCAAGGACCAGGTAATCAGGCTAAGGAAGGAAGGAGGAGAGACAACAAGAAATGACCGTGAAGTATGTGAGGAACTCAACAAGAGATTCAAAGAAGTGTTCACAGAGGAGACAGAAGGGGCTACAGAAAGACGGATACGTGGGGCACACCACCAGGTGCTGGACACAGTGCACACAACCGAGGAAGAAGTGAAAAGGCTTCTGAGTGAGCTAGATACCTCAAAGGCAATGAGGCCAGATAACCCCCTGCAACCTCAACTAGGTGAGTACAACTAGGTGAGTACACACACACACACACACACACAAGGTGGACAAGGACAGGATGTTCCAGGGAGGGGACACAGAAACAAGAGGCCACAATTGGAAGTTGAAGACACAAATGAGTCAGAGAGATAGTAGGAAGTATTTCTTCAGTCATAGAGTTGTAAGGCAGTGGAATAGCCTAGAAAATGACGTAGTGGAGGCAGGAACCATACACAGTTTTAAGACGAGGTTTGATAAAGCTCATGGAGCGGGGAGAGAGAGGGCCTAGTAGCAACCGGTGAAGAGGCGGGGCCAGGAGCTAGGACTCGACCCCTGCAACCACAAATAGGTGAGTACACGCACACACACACACACACACACACACACACACACACACACACACACACACACACACACACACACACACATACACACACACAAATACACACACACACACACGTACACACACACACACACATACACACATACACACACACAAATACACACACACACACACGTGCACACACACATACACACATACACACACACATGCACACACACACACATACACACACACACATACACACACACATACACACACACACACATACACACACACATACACACACACATACATACACACACACACACACACACACACACACACACACACACACACACACACACACACACACACACACACACACACACACACACACACACACACACACACACACACACACACAGGTGAGTGCGCCCTCACACCTGCTACCATTCACAGGAGTGAAAGCTCATTCTTCGCAACAAACTTGATACCATCTTCATCAGTTGCGGATCTGGCCTCCAAGGTTCAATGTCTTGCAACTTTTGCAACACTCACTCCTCTTATTTTGGTAACAACACACAGCACGCAACATCTCACAGTCATAATACTTCAGCCAACACTCTTAGATATTCTCCTCTCTTTTTTTTTACCAGTCTTCTTGGCTTTATTTATTTGCCTGTAGTCATCCCAATCATCTTTTGAACCGTTTTCTGTTTTTTAGTTATCTGCGTATTCGTCTTTATTTTGTTTTTCTCTGTACCTGCCCGTTTCTATTAGTGTCTCTGTTTCCATTCTTTTGTCTCTGTGCCAGTTTGTTTCTTGCTCTCTCTCTCTCTCTCTCTCTCTCTCTCTCTCTCTCTCTCTCTCTCTCTCTCTCTCTCTCTCTCTCTCTCTATCTATCTATCTATCTATCTATCTATTTATCTATCTATCTATCTGCCTGTATCTTCTTGTGTCTCTATTACTCTGCATCTCTTTTGTGTCTGTATCGGTCTGTTCTCGTCTTTGTTTAACTATATATGCGCCTCTGTCTCTACCACCCATAGACAGAGTTTCTCACTGTCATTGTAGCAGGTGACTCATTCCACAGAGTTAAGGGAAGGGGAAAGTAAAGGGAAGGGGAGAGTAAAAGGAAGGGGAGAATCAAAAGACGGTGGTCGGAGAAGGAAAAACGCCCTTACATGTATTGTTTGAGTTTGGGAGCTTGTGAACCATAGTGATGTACTCTGAACCATAATGATGTACTCTGAACCATGATGATGTACTCTGAACCATGATGATGTACTCTGAACCATAATGATGTACTCTGAACCATAATGATGTACTCTGAACCATGATGATGTACTCTGAACCATGATGATGTACTCTGAACCATAATGATGTACTCTGAACCATGATGATGTACTCTGAACCATGATGATGTACTCTGAACCACTATGATTCACTCTGAACCATGACGATGTTCTCTGAACCATGATGATGTACTCTAAACCCTGATGATCATCACATTCGATCAGTAATTCCGACAGTAATCAACAGAGTCGAGGAATGACGGTAGGTTTCCTTGAGAAGACTATATTATTTCTGTAAGAATGAGTGTTAAGAATGCAGAAGAGAGAGAGGAAGGCGTAAATACAATATAGGAACGTTCCGTACTCTGAGTGGATTTCCATGCTTGATGAATGCACAGACTCACGCACATACACACACTCTTTCACACACACACACACACATACACACACACACACACACACACGCACACACACACACACACACACACACACACACACACACACATACATACATCCTGGGAACCTTGTGCTCGATACCAAGTGCTCACACCATCCCTTAAACGCTGCACTTAAAGTCGAACCACTTCCTGACAAAGATGCGATTTCATATTCCAAATACATTTTCACCCCGATGAAGGTGAACGAGAGGGTGTGGAGGAGAGGCTGGAGGGAGTAATGGCGGACGAGGGGGGGATGTGGAGGTAAGAATGGAGAGTAGAGGGTAAATTATGAAGAGGTGGAAGGTGGGAAAGAGTAGAGTTTCTTATACCCCGAACTTGTTCCAGTTCTAGGTCAGTGTCTGGCCAGGTCGTGACGTTTCCCGCATGTATATACATAAGTACATATGCACAAATATATATATGTATATACATATTCTATTATATAAATTATAGATCAACTTAAAATTATTTAGTATTAACTAAAATCTATTACGTATTTTTCCGTCATTTCCAAACTGATTTTTCACAGATTTATGGCATAAATAAATTGTCACTTATTAAGCAGAAATGGCCCTTATTTTCAGGCCTAACTCTCCGGTTCGGCTTATTCGGCAGGACTTGTACACATACATACATACATACATACATACATACATACATACATACATACATACATACATACATACATACATACATACATACATACATACATACATACATGCATACATACATACATACATACATACATACATACATACATACATACATACATACATGCATACATACATACATATATATACACCTATACATGATCTTCGTGTCCGTAAAGAAAAATGTAAGTACGGGAGATATAAGAACTTGGTAATAAAGATGAAAGATGGATATGATGAAAGGACGGAAGATAGATGGAGAGGAGGATGTTGGACGGAGGACAGATGGACAGGAGGATAAAGAATGGAAGATAAATGGACAGGATGTAGGAAGGACGATAGATGGACAGGAGGATATAGGAAGGAAGATAGATGAACAGAAGGATATACTAAGGAAGATAAATAGACAGGAGGATATAGGAAGGACGATAGATGGACAGAAGGATATAGGAAGGACGATAGATGGACAGGAGGATATAGAAGGGAAGATAGATGGACAGGGGGATATAGGAAGGAAGATAGATGGACAAGATATAGGAAAGAAGATAGATGGACAGGAGGAGGATATAGGAAGGAAGATAGATGGACAGAAGGATATAGGAAGGAAGATAGATGGACAGGAGGAGTATATAGGAAGGAAGATAGATGGACAGGAGAATATAGGAAGGAAGATAGATGGACATGAGGATATAGGAAGGAAGATAGATGGAGAGGAGGATATAGAAAGGAAGATAGATGGACAGGAGGATATAGGAAGGAAGATAGATGGACAGGAGGATATAGGAAGGAAGGCGGGTAAACTTACCAGTGGAGCAGAGAGGTGGGCGGTGAGGGAAACGTGAGGAGGAAGGGAAGGTGTGAAGGCCGACAAGTACATTAGTGGGTGGGCAGGTGGTCAGGTGGGTGGGCAGGCAGGTGGGTGGGCAGGTCGTCAGGTGGATGGGTAGGCAGGTGGGTGGACAGGAAAGGTGGAAAAAAAAAGAAGTGAAGAAGGTGGTAGTTAGGAAAAATGGCCCATGATATGGGCTGGCAAGACAGCAATGATATAAAAATGTGGCAAGATACGGAAATTAAATAAATAAGTGAAGGAGGAAGAATATAGAGAGGGGCAGGACTATTGGAATCAGTACGAGATATTCCTTCATATCGTGTCCCTCCTATCAAGCGGGTATCTCTCATCGAGCACTTCCTGTCAAGCGGGTATATCTCATCTAACACTTCCTGTCAAGCGGGTATCTCTCATCTAACACTTCCTATCAAGCGGGTATATATCGTCTAACACTTCCTATCAAGCGGGTATTTCTCATTTAACACTTCTATCAAGCGGGTTCATCTCATCTCACATTTCCTATCAAGCGGGTATATCTCATCTAACACTTTCTATCAAGCGGGTATATCTCATCTAACACTGCCTGTCAAGCGGGTATCTCTCATCTAACACTTCTATCAAGCGGGTTCATCTCATCTCACATTTCCTATCAAGCGGGTATATCTCATCTAACACTTTCTATCAAGCGGGTATATCTCATCTAACACTTCCTATCAAGCGGGTATATCTCATCTAACACTTCTAACAAGCGGGTTCATCTCATCTCACATTTCCTATCAAGCGGGTATATCTCATCTAGCACTTTCTATCAAGCGGGTATATCTCATCTAACACTTCTAACAAGCGGGTTCATCTCATCTCACATTTCCTATCAAGCGGGTATATCTCATCTAACACTTTCTATCAAGCGGGTATATCTCATCTAGCACTTTCTATCAAGCGGGTATATCTAATCTAACACTTCCTATCAAGCGGGTATATCTCATCTAACACTCCCTATCAAGCGGGTATATCTCATCTAACACTTCTATCAAGCGGATGTATCTCATCTAATACTTCCTATCACGCGGATATCTCTCATCTAACACTTCCTATCAAGCGGGTATATCTCATCTAACACTTCCTATCAAGCGGGTATATCTCATCTAACACTTCTATCAAGCGGGTATATCTCAGCTAACACTTCTATCAAGCGGGTATATCTCATCTAACACTTCTATCAAGCGGGTATATCTCATCTAACACTTCTATCAAGCGGGTATATCTCATCTAACACTTCTATCAAGCGGATATATCTCATCTAACACTTCCTATCAAGCGGGTATATCTCATCTAACACTTCTATCAAGCGAGTATATCTCATCTAACACTTCTATCAAGTGAGTATATCTCATCTAACACTTCTATCAAGCAAGCATATCTCATCTAACACTTCTATCAAGCGGGTATATCTCATCTAACACTTCTGTCAAGCGGATATATTTCATCTAACACTTCCGATCAAGCGGGTATATCTCATCTAACACTTCTATCAAGCGGGTATATCTCATCTAACACTTCTATCAAGCGGGTATATCTCATCTAACACTTCCTGTCAAGCGTCAACATTTAATTATCGACCTTCATCTTTAATTCTGTCATTGAAAAATTAAATCAAAAAGATTTTCTCCTAAATTCCCAAGTAATTTGCTTCCTCTCTCTCTCGCCTCAGTCTGAGTGATGTCGTGAGGCGCGACGACAGCAACGATGTAACATTTGTCTGAGAGGAGCAATCACACTTCCTCACTTCACGAGGGAAGTGAAAACAAAGGCGTTGCGACTCCCGCTGTCGGAGAGTACGGCGTGATTTCACTTCCGATGACCTTGATTTCCTCTGGGTAGAGAACAGCAAGAGCGTTTATCAGAGACAACACGAGAGACAATAGAGACCAGAGACAAGAGAGAGACCCGTTGAGAACGATCGCATCTCGATATTCGTGTGTGGGATCTCTGTTACATGAGTTCCAATAATACGATAATTTCCGGTTTGTTTGGTAGATGAGGGGGGGGGGATATAATTATGTATTTCGTCAAGGAGAATTCTGGGAAAAATTACAGTTATTACGTCCGTTTGATGGTTGGTCACAATATATAGTGTTTCCTGGTTTGTGTGGTGTGTGTGTGTGTGTGTCCTTGGCTTCCTGTTTCCGGATGTCTGTAGGTAAAATGTTGTGTTCGGGGTTGCTTTTTTAAGAGAGACGAGCGCACGCACCCGTGAACGGGGCCGGGAGCTGCGACTCGTCCTCTGTAACCACGAAACAGGTGAGTATGCACAAAGACAAATGCACAGAGGCAGAAAGTAATGAAGGTGCAGGTGTAGGAGAGGAGTCCAGCGACAGTGTTAAGAAAAGCATCAACTGGAGGTGTGAGACAAAGATGAAGACTTGATTATTATTATTATTATTATTATTATTATTATTATTATTATTATTATTATTATTATTATTATTATTATTATTATTATTATTATTATTATTATTATTATTATTATTATTATTATTATTATTATTATTATTATTATTATTATTAGCAGCAGCAGCAGCAGCAGTAGTAGTAGTAGTAGTAGTAGTAGTAGTAGTAGTAGTAGTAGTAGCATCAAAGGAAGGCGCTAAAGATGAAAACTTGAGAGTAGACAAGTCACTCACTCAGCCTCTTGAGAGATGCAGCATCTTCCAAGTGATTCACTGTAAGATGAGCCTCTAGAAACCTGAAGACGGAAGAAGCACTCAGGTTGTTGTACTCGAGTACACAGAACCACCATGGAACACTTAGTCATAACGTAACTGCTGCTTCTATAACTGTTGATGCTATTATTACTGATGCTCTTGATACTGTTGATGCTGCTACTACTGTTGCTACTGTTACGGCTGCTGCTTTTGCTGCTACTGTTACTGATGCTGCTGTTACTGCTGCTTCTGTTACTTTTACTGATGTTACTGCTGCTGTTACTGCTGCTGTTGTTACCGTTGCTGCTGTTACTACTGATGCTGCTGGTATTGCTGCTGCTGTTGCTATTGTTGTTACTACTGCTCCTGTTACTGTTGTTTATGCAACTACTGATGCTGTTGTTAGTGCTGCTACTGTTATTGTCGCTGTTGCTGTTGCTGTTGCTGCTCTTACTGCTGCTCCTTCTGTTACTGTTACAGTTATTATTTCTGCTGTTACTCCTGTTGTTGCTGCTTTTACTGTTGCTGTTGTTACTGCAGCTGTAACTATTACTATTGCTGCTGTTGTTACCGTTACTGATCTCTTGCTGGTGTTCCTGCTGTTGATGTTGCCGTTACTGCTGTTGTTGTTACTGCTGCTTCTGTTGTTGCTGCTGCTGCTGTTGTTACTACTGCTGCTGTTGTTACTGCTGCTGCTGCTGCTGCTGTTGTTACTGTTGCTCCGGCTTCAGCTGCTGTTACTGCTGCTGTCACAATCATACGTTCTACTACTGCTGCGATTGCTTCAGTTGCTGTTAATTCTAATACATCTGCAGCAACTACTACCGCAGGTAGTACTTATAATCGTTGATTATAACTAGTGCTGTTGCTGTAATCGTAGCTGCGGTTGCTGTTGCAGTTGCTGTTAACACTGCGCTGCTGCCTGTGTTGAAATCGTTACTTGTGGAACAGTTGTCTCCTCATTCGCTTATTTCCTTCTTAAAGTGGAACAGGAAAATTCTTCGCGAGCTACTGACCTTGCTTGTTTTCTCTCTCTCTCTCTCTCTCTCTCTCTCTCTCTCTCTCTCTCTCTCTCTCTGGATTTCCAACTTCATTGGCAAGCTAAGAGCTGTTACCTACATCAGCTCATTTGAAAGCATTTTTATTGTTATGAGACATACAAGTGGGGAACAGGATGAAGTTGCAGCCATCTGTGGGCCAGCATTTTCATTTGATCAACTGACTTTATCTCGTTGACATCATTATGCTGTACGAATGTGTTCCATACTCGAGTCATCCTGGGTATATGTGATCTCAGATGGAGTGATGTTCTGGAGAAGGGTACAGCCAGAGTGAAGTTGCTGCTTTCTGCCCGTCTTGTGGCATAAAAGCTTGTTTCTCGCTGTCCTCGAAGTGGATCCAAGTGTGGTACTTTGACAATATTGGCCTTGTACATAGCAGTAAGGCCACCCACATGCCTCCTGTGTTGAAGGCTCTGCTGAAATGACAAATCTATCCAGGATGGGTCCAGGCGAGAGATGAGACGTCTTGCTCTGTTCTCTACTCTGTCAAGCAGTCGCAGATGAGAGGAAGGGGGGTGGCAGGCAAGCCAAGAAAGTGGAGCATACTCAAGGTGTGAGCGTACTTGTGCCTCGTACAGAATCTTTCAACCCCTACTGTTAAGCAGATGCGAGATACGGCGAAGTGCTGTAAGCTTCCTGGCTGCCTTGTTTGCAAGATTTACTACATGGTTCTTCATGGTTAGTTTGGAGTCACATTTCACCCCAAGGATATCAACTTCTTCTCCAGGTGCCAACACCCTCCCATTCATCCTTACTACTGCACCAGCATTACCATCATGGTACCTAGAGACAATCATCTCTCTCTCTCTCTCTCTCTCTCTCTCTCTCTCTCTCTCTTCTTTTTTTTTTTACACAGGATTTGAAAAGGTTAGGTTAAAGATCCGTAGCTTTATTGACAAGCTATTTACAGGTTAAGGATTCCTAACTTTATTGACAAGCTAAGAGCTGTTACCTGCATCAACTCATTTGAAAGCATTTTTATTGTTATGAGACATACAAGTAGGGAACAGGATGAAGTTGGAGCCATCTGTGGGCATGCATTTTCCTTTGATCAATTGACTATCTCTCTCTCTCTCTCTCTCTCTCTCTCTCTCTCTCTCTCTCTCTCTCTCTCTCTCTCTCTCTCTCTATCTATCTATATATCTATCTATCTATCTATCTATCTATCTATGTATCTATCTATCTGTCTCTTTCATTTGTTCAGCTCTATCCTCTTATTCAGTCCTTATATATATATATATATATATATATATATATATATATATATATATATATATATATATATATATATATATATATATATATATATATATATATATATATATATATATATATATATATATATATATATATTATTATTATTTTATTATCACACTGGCCGATTCCCACCAAGGCAGGGTGGCCCGAAAAAGAAAAACTTTCACCATCATTCACTCCTTCACTGTCTTGCCAGAAGGGTGCTTTACACTACAGTTTTTAAACTGCAACATTAACACCCCTCCTTCAGAGTGCAGGCACTGTACTTCCCATCTCCAGGACTCAAGTCCGGCCTGCCGGTTTCCGTGAACCCCTTCATAAATGTCACTTTGCTCACACTCCAACAGCACGTCAAGTATTAAAAACCATTTGTCTCCATTCACTCCTATCAAACACGCTCACGCATGCCTGCTGGAAGTCTAAGCCCCTCGCACACAAAACCTCCTTTACCCCCTCCCTCCAACCTTTCCTAGGCCGACCCATACCCCGCCTTCCTTCCACTACAGACTGATACACTCTTGAAGTCACTCTGTTTCGCTCCATTCTCTCTACATGTCCTAACCACCTCAACAACCCTTCCTCAGCCCTCTGGACAACAGTTTTGGTAATCCCGCACCTCCTCCTAACTTCCAAACTACGAATTCTCTGCATTATATTCACACCACACATTGCCCTCAGACATGACATCTCCACTGCCTCCAGCCTTCTCCTCGCTGCAACATTCATCACCAATGCTTCACACCCATATAAGAGTGTTGGTAAAACTATACTCTCATACATTCCTCTCTTTGCCTCCAAGGACAAAGTTCTTTGTCTCCACAGACTCCTAAGTGCACCACTCACCCTTTTCCCCTCATCAATTCTATGATTCACCTCATCCTTCATAGACCCATCCGCTGACACGTCCACTCCCAAATATCTGAATACATTCACCTCCTCCATACTCTCTCCCTCCAATTTGATATCCATTCTTTCATCATCTAATCTTTTTGTTATCCTCATTTATATATATATATATATATATATATATATATATATATATATATATATATATATATATATATATATATATATATATATATATATATATATATATAAGGACTGACTTACTTTTAACTGAACCCGTGTGTAGTATCCCACTACCTGTGTCCCCCCTATTCGTGTAATATCACACTACCTGTGTTCGTTCTTCCTGTGTCCCTCCTGTTCACGTACCATCCCACTTCCTGTGTCCCTCCTGTTCACGTACCATCCCACTTCCTGTGTCCCTCCTGTTCACGTACTATCCCACTTCCTGTGTCCCTCCTGTTCATGTACCATCCCACTTCCTGTGTCCCTCCTGTTCACGCACCATCCCACTTCCTGTGTCCCTCCTGTTCACGCACCATCCCACTTCCTTTGTTAATTTCTATCAAGTAAAAACAAAATATTTGGATTTTGTTTGTTTTGTTTGAAATTGTGTGTGAATAAGAGGATCCAGCTTCGAATCGTCTGCGTGTGTGTTTGTGTTTGTTTGTATTCCCTTTCAGAAGTTGTGAGGGTCGAGTCCCGGCTCCGGGCTCCGCCTCTCAACTCGCCAAAACTGGTAACACTAATCTTTGTCTTGTATCACACATACTTTCAAATTACTCTCAAAACTTTTACAAGAGTCTTGCCTTCAGGACTTCCTCAGCCCTGCTGTGTCACTTTAAAGCCCTCAGGCTGAAGAAGAGCTTCCTGACATCGTAGCAACTCAACTCTATCTTTAACATCCGTTCATACTTGCTTTTCATTGGCCCTTTCACTTACTATTATCTAGTCCCTTTCCTGTCTCTGTTTACCTTGTCGAATGCTCTAAATTTCATGCACTCCCTTTGTTTCCAGTTAGTTCAAGTCTTTTCTTATTTCTCTTATTTCTTCCTGGAGGACCTCTGGAAATCTCAACTTTCTGGATAAGCTCCATGAGGTTTGGGCTCGTTGTTGGTGTTTTAAATTTTATGACGGATCTGGTATATTTCACATACAAGGTTTTAGATAAGGCTTTGTTAAGGTTGCTGAAGGATTTATTAAAGTTTGCCAGAAGCCTGTAAGTCGTTTGGTGTGTGGGAAAAATTCGCATGTATATATATTTAATTTACTGCGTGAGTGAGAGTGAGGTGGGTAGTTTACCTGTGTGAGTGAGAGTGAGGTGGGTAGTTTACCTGTGTGAATGAGAGTGAGGTGGGTAGTTTACCTGTGTGAGAGTGAGAGTGATGTGGGTAGTTTACCTGTGTGAGTGAGAGTGAGGTGGGTAGTTTACCTGTGTGAGAGTGAGAGTGATGTGGGTAGTTTACCTGTGTGAGTGAGAGTGAGGTGGATAGTTTACCTGTGTGAGTGATAGTGAGGTGGGTAGTTTACCTGTGTAAGTAAGAGAGAAGTGGGTAGTTTACCTGTGTGAGTGAGAGCGAGGTGGGTAGTTTACCTGTGTGAGAGTGAGGTGGGTAGTTTACCTGTGTGAGTGAGAGTGAGATGTGTAGTTTACCTGTGTGAGAGTGAGGTGGGTAGTTTACCTGTGCAAGTGAGAGTGAGGTGGGTAGTTTACCTGTGTGAGTGAGAGTGAGGTGGGTAGTTTACCTGTGTGAGTGAGAGTGAGGTGGGTAGTTTACCTGTGTGAGTGAAAGTGAGGTGGATAGTTTACCTGTGTGAGTGAGAGTGAGGTGGGTAGTTTACCTGTGTGAGTGAGAGTGAGGTGGATAGTTTACCTGTGTCATCGCTTGTGGCCAGAGGAATATGGTCTTCAGTGCCTCGTACCAGCGTCTTCACACACTACACTTGTAGTCCAACAACCTCGATAAAAAAAAATTTGTCTTAAGTTTCTCCCATTTATGCTATTACTAAAATATGTACTCAGGAAATTTTGGTCCCAATCCCACCGGAAACAAAGAGTTGTGGCATTTTTTTTTGTAAGAAATTCAAGATGGGAACTAACGACTGGGTTTTTGGGTTGATGATACAGTGGCTTATGTTAACATCTCCATTCATCTCCGTTCATTTTTTCATGAATTTTTCATGATATTGTCCTTGTCACCTGCCACTCCTATTGTCTGAAAACTAGAATGATTTTTCCATTATTTTTTTCAGCTTCCCGGAAGGTGTTTTGTGTCTCCAACGACTTGAAAAAGTTCACATAAATCACTGCTCAACGTCTTCGACTCGCCAAAAAATAAAGAAAATCCTGCCATATTGCTTTTCTGGACACGAGGTTTGTATATACTGAGATATGTGCTCTTTAGAATATATCCAAAGTGTAGCAAAATTGGTTGGTTTATTAGGTTTAAAAATTATCAAGTATGCTAATTAGGGTCATTAAAAGCTGCTGGTAACCTGTAAGCAAATTAGCTTTTATTTAGTTTTATTACATGTTTTTATTTGTTTTCAATGTTAATATATTGTAAATTATGTTAATATATTGTAAATTATGTAGAAATTAACACTAGGTCAGTACACACTGGACTGTAAGAAGGCTTTTGACACAGTTCACACAAAAGATTAGTGCAAAAGTTGGAGGACCAGGCAGGTATAACAAGGAAGACACAGCAATGGATGAGATCAGAGAATACATGACGGGAAGGCAGCAGCGAGTCATGGTACTTGACGAGGTGTCACGTACCTGTGGAACCCCACCTGGGACGAGCGGGGTTCCACAGGGGTCAGTCCTAGGACCGGTACTGTTTCTGGTATATGTGAACGACATGACGGAAGGCATAAACTCAGAAGTGTCCATTTTGCAAACGACGTGAAATTGATGAGGAGAATTCAGTCGGAGGAGGACAAGGCAGAACTACAGAGGGAATTGGACAGGCTGCAGGCCTGGTCCAGCAACTGGATTCTGGAGTTCAACCCCCACCAAGTGCAAAGTCATGAAGATCGGGGAAGGGCAAAGAAGATCGCAAACAGAGTACAGTTTAGAGGGCCAAAGACTACAAACCTCACTGAAGGAAAAGGATCTTGAAGTGAATATAATACCGAGCACATCTCATGAGGGGCTCATCAACCAAATAACTGCTGCAGCATATGGGCGACTAGTGAACCTAAGAATAGCATTCCTGCACCTCGGAAAGGAGTCGTTCCGGCCCCTGTACACCATGTACGTCAGGCCCGTATTGGAATATGCAACTCCAGTTTGGAACCCACACCTGGCCAAGGACGTCAGGAAGCTAGATAAAGTGCGAAGGTTTGCAACGAGGCTAGTCCCGGAGCTAAGGGGCGTCCTACGAGGAGAGGTTCAGGGAACTCGACCTGACGACAATGGAGGTCAGGAGAGACACGGAGGACATGATAACATCATATAAAATACTGAGAGGAATCGACAAGGCGGACAGAGACAGGATGTTCCAGAGATGGGACACAACAACGAGGGGTCACAATTGGAAGTTGAAGATTCAGATGAGTTACAGGGATGTTAGGAAGGTAGATATAGAGTATTTGGGTAGTTGCCAGTGAGGTAGTCTTTTGGCTGGGTATTTGAGCTTAAAATTTTGCTTGTTAGCTTTGATCCTACAGTAGAGAAGAAAACATTAAGTTTGTTGGCAGTGTCTATAGGCTGTATGTGAGGTTCATTTGGTTTAGTTAAGCTTATCTCTGTTTCTTGACAGTTTTTCAAAGCCCAAAATTTTGGAGAGGGTTTGCCAGGTCCTTTTCATATCACCTTTTATTTCAATAAATCTATTTTCCTAATACATTTGCTTTGATTTTTGTATTAGTTTTGTGAGTATTGACGTGTATCGTTTTGTCAGTTCTTTAGTAATCAGGCCAAATCTGAGGATTTGAGGATATATATTTTTCTCGTTAGGTTCAGAATTATTTTTTATTATTTATTCGGCAAGAAAAGCGTTGCTATTTAAGCTAAAATCGCAAATTTTACCGATTCGGCACGACATATATATAGCACTCAACTCACACAGTGTCTGTGGTTCAACCCCCGCCACGGGAGGTAAGTAAGTTCGTTCAGGTACAGGTACACATAAATACAGTTACATAAATTATCATACATTGCAGCGTATGCGTAGATTAACCAGGATAACCCAAAAAATTTTACTTATTTCCATAGGGCATGTTTCCTTACACCTGCTGTCATTGTTCACCTAGCAGCAAGCAGGTACCTAAGTGTTAGTTGACTGGTGTGGGTGGCACATTAGGGATCAAGATTAAAGGAAGCGAGCGGATGGGTAACTCCAGTTCCTTGAATCAAGAGCCCTTTACAATATCAAGAGAATATAAACATTATATACCCCCAAAAAAGTATATATATGTTATAGTAATCAGTTTACATTAATGTTTTTCACTGATTTCATCATTGCTTAGTTAATCTTAAGTTAATTTTAAGCCAGCCCGTAATGCTATGCATAGTATAAGTGGCTTTGGCATGCTGCTCTTATCTGTATTTTTTTTTGTACCTCTGTAAGTGTGCTCAAATTATAATTATAAATAAAATAAATATACCCCAAAAAAGTATATATATGTTACTGCTTTAACGAATACATTTTCTTTGAAAAATTCATCTAAGAAAATAGAATGAGTACATCTTTTAGCGGTAACCATAATTTTATTTTTATCCACTAATTTTGTAATATGGGAAAAGATAAATGATTAATAATTAATTAAATATCATATTTTCAATTTCAAAATAAAATAACTTCACATGCAAGTGTAATTAACATTTTTTATTTTAGTATAGCACTGGTAATATATGGAAAATATTGTTCCCATGAAGTCTTACACTGTAACTTAATTCTTCTGGGGTCATTTAAATATATATACTGTGAACGACTGTTAGTTAAAAAAACAGTCTTATAGCCGAGTGGTACTGCACAGTAGCGCTACTTGTCAGCACGGAGAGTGTGAGCGTGATGGTTCGAGTCCTTGTCCATTCTTCAGCATATTTTTTGACAATAATTCATTAGAATATATCTTTGGTTCATAGCCAATACGGCTTTGAGAGATATGAGAACATATGAACCACGAAAGCTTCTGGGGCTGTGGCACGGGACAGTTGGGTCACAGCTGGTGGCCTCTGATGCAGACATGCCACAGAAGTGTTGTCTCCGATACCTTCCTATTGTAATTCTCGTAGCTTAGTGGTACAGAGCCGGACCCGCTACTTGTCTGGAACACGGTTCTTCTGTTTATTCACTGATAACCGTCCATTATATAAACATTTTTTTTCACACAATGGCCGTCTCCCACCGAAGAAGGGTGACCCGATAGGTAAGAAACACTTTCACCATTACCCACTCCATCACTGTCTTCCCAGAGGTGCTCCGATACTACAGTTCGAATGATCCCTCTAACTGCAATATCTCCAGCCCTTCTTCAGAGTGCAAGCACTGAACTTATAATAATAATAATAATAATAATAATAATAATAATAATAATAATAATAATAATAATAATAATAATAATAATAATAATAATAATAATAATAATAATAATAATAGTAATAATAATAATAATAATAATAGTAATAATAATAATAATAATAATAATAATAATAATAATAATAATAATAATAATAATAATAATAATAATATTATAATAATAATAATACCTTCATTTACTACAAGTACATGAACGAGGTATACAGTCCTGCTGACACCAGTGACATGCTATTATATAGAAAGCCGCTTGTTATGCAGAGCATTTCCCGCAAATTAGGACAGTTTTATCCCAGGATGCGACCCACACCAGTCGGCTAACTCCCAGGTACCCATTTTACTGATGGGTGAACATAAACAACCGGTGTAAAGAAATACACCCAAAATAAGGAATATCCGCTAGGAATTTTTATTGACCTAAGAAAAGCGTTTGACACAGTAGACCACGGCATCCTACTCCACAAACTTGACCACTATGGTATAAGAGGCCATGCGCTTGAAGATTTTATATCCTACCTTTCTAATAGGTATCAGTATGTCACCATTAAAGACACAGCCTCATCAATACGGCCACTTGATACTGGAGTTCCGCAGGGAAGTAAGTGTCTTTGGACCCCTGCTCTTCCTCATTTACATCAATGATCTTCCAAACATATCCCAGCACCTGGAACCCATTCGCTTTGCTGATGACACAACTTATGTCATCTCCCACCCTAATCTTGCCACCCTCAACACCATTGTTAACGAGGAGCTGCTCAAAATATCGACTTGGATGACAGCCAATAAACTTACACTTAACACTCGCAAAATCTACTACATTATGTTTGGTAGCAGAGCAGGTGTTGCGCAACTTAACATTAAGATCGACAACACTCTAATTGCCAGACATAATGAGGGCAAATTCCTTGGCCTATACCTCGACAACAACCTAAATTTCAGCACCCATATCTAACACATAAAAAAGTATCCAAAACGGTGGGGATCCTCTCCAAGATACGATACTACGTGCCGCAAACTGCCTTTCTCATGCTATACCATTCACTTATATATCCATACCTCACCTATGCTATCTGTGCTTGGGGTTCAATTGCAGCAACACACCTAAAGCCAATAATAACCCAACAAAAAGCCGCAGTAAGAATAATCACTAAATCCCATCCCTGGCAACACCCCCTCCCCCCCACTCTTCATAGATCTAAACTTACTCCCTGTTCAGAACATCCACACTTACTACTGTGTAATCTATATCTACAGGAATAACAGGAAAAGTCGGTCGATGGATCTATAATTTCCTCACTAACAGAACACAGAGAGTAGTCGTCAACAGAGTAAAATCCGAGGCAGCTACGGTGAAAAGCTCTGTTCCACAAGGCACAGTACTCGCTCCCATCTTGTTCCTCATCCTCATATCCGACATAGACAAGGATGTCAGCCACAGCACCGTGTCTTCCTTTGCAGATGACACCCGAATCTGCATGACAGTGTCTTCCATTGCAGACACTGCAAGGCTCCAGGCGGACATCAACCGAATCTTTCAGTGGGCTGCAGAAAACAATATGAAGTTCAACGATGAGAAATTTCAATTACTCAGATATGGTAAACACGAGGAAATTAAATCTTCATCAGAGTACAAAACAAATTCTGGCCACAAAATAGAGCGAAACACCAACGTCAAAGACCTGGGAGTGATCATGTCGGAGGATCTCACCTTCAAGGACCATAACATTGTATCAATCGCATCTGCTAGAAAAATGACAGGATGGATAATGAGAACCTTCAAAACTAGGGAGGCCAAGCCCATGATGACACTCTTCACGTCACTTGTTCTATCTAGGCTGGAATATTGCTGCACACTAACAGCACCTTTCAAGGCAGGTGAAATTGCTGACCTAGAAAATGTACAGAGAACCTTCACGGCGCGCATAACGGAGATAAAACACCTCAATTACTGGGAGCACTTGAGGTTCCTAAAACTGTATTCCCTGGAACGCAGGCGGGAGAGATACATGATTATATACACCTGGAAAATCCTAGAGGGACTAGTACCGAACTTGCACACGAAAATCACTCACTACGAAAGCAAAAGACTTGGCAGACGATGCAACATCCCCCCAATGAAAAGCAGGGGTGTCACTAGCACGTTAAGAGACCATACAATAAGTGTCAGGGGCCCGAGACTGTTCAACTGCCTCCCAGCATACATAAGGGGGATTACCAACAGACCCCTGGCAGTCTTCAAGCTGGCACTGGACAAGCACCTAAAGTCGGTTCCTGACCATCCGGGCTGTGGCTCGTACGTTGGTTTGCGTGCAGCCAGCAGCAACAGCCTGGTTGATCAGGCTCTGATCCACCAGGAGGCCTGGTCACAGATCGGGCCGCGGGGGCGTTGAACCCCGGAACTCTCTCCAGGTAAACTCCAGGTAAACAGGACCTTAAATTCCAATATTAACCTTGACCAAAAACGCTTTCTTGATAGTTGTGACAGGATCCACAGGCATAACACCAGACACAAACATCTCTATGACATTCCCCGTGTTCGACTAAACCTTTACAAAAATTCAATGTATTTCAAATGGCCTAAAATCTGGAACACCCTACATGAAAACTCTAGAACTGCAGACACATTCATCACTTTCAAAATCACAGTTAGAAAACATCTTATCTCCCTGATCCACCCCGACAACTAACTACATGATAACCACCTGGTGGTTCACAATTACACTCACTCACCCACTGACTATAAACCCAGAAATACTAATCTTAATCTTAAAATAATAAACCCTAATTAGCCATAAGTTTGCCTATGATTCTCCAATATAGACACTTTGTATTGTGCCAAAACAAAAGCATTCACATTGCTAAACTAACAAATTATGATGTAGTCACTTAGCCTTAATACCATAATCTGTAAGGATTTAATGTTAAGAATTAATCTAAGTCTGCCCGAGATGCTCAGCCATGCTAGGTATCCTAGTGGCCCCCTCTGTAATTAGTATTTTATAACATGTAAACCACACAATACCCAAAACCTGTAAACTCCACATTGTAACCCTTATAGAGTGTGAAGCTTACTCAGCCCTGTAACAACTTCAGTCAGTATTACTAAGGCTGGCTCCTCCTCAGGAAAATTAATGCATAGAAAAAGATCAAAAACTGACAAACATAAACACTTTATTATTTAGAAAATAAAAAATATAGAACACTTAAATATGAAATATTGATCCTACATTAAAGAAAATGAAAAATGAAAAATATAAATATCTGAATTCAACGCTAATATATATAAAACTTGGGTGTCTGGTGTTGGTGACACTGTGTGTTGTTGAAATCGTAGCCGTTGCTGATGATGTGGGGGAGGGGGGGGTCGCAGGTGTTGGTAACAACCCACTGGCTCGTTCTTCACAGAGTATAGCCGTAAATAATCTGTCCAGATGACAGGAAAGCAGGTTCTTTACCGCTGCAATGATGAGGGGTTACGTCCTGCAACTTCATATAGGTGCACAGGTAAGTAAATTAAACATGGGACGTCTCAGGACGTTAGTCCGTCTTCTTCTATTCTTCTCGTTGGTTGGCAGGTGACCCTCTCTTGTCATTCCAAGCTGTAAAGAGAAACAGATTACCCACTGCTTAAGAAATCACTCTCCATGATAAGTACAATGCCTAAAAGATGTGATTATTAAAACATTTAACAGATAAAGAATGAAAGGACTAAGTTAATTATTGGTCAAAATTTAATTTTTTCCTGTTCCTTAATAAAGACTGGAATCTCTGTAATTTTTCTGGGTAAGACTGCTCCATTTCACTAGTTCCTTGACTTCGGAATAATGTCACTTTCCAGTTTATGTATCTTCATCTCTTTTACTGTTTTTTTTTCTTCCTCGGTCCTTAATTCTAGGGTCAGGTCAACCAAGAGCGAATGGATCTGAGAGCCTCTCTATAGCCTCAACTATACTTAAATGAGGAGACAGTGTTGATGTTGTGAGACTGCCTTTTAAGTTACGGGAAGGAATGAAAATAAATGGTATAAAATACCGACACAATGGAAACATAAACAAATATGCAGTTAAATGTGATCCTTTATTGACAACGTTCCGCCCACACAGTGGGCTTTTTCAAGACACAAACAGATCTGTTTGTGACTTGAAAAAGCCCACTGTGTGGGCGAAACGTTGTCAATAAAGGATCACATTTAACTGCATATGTGTTTATGTTTCCATTACGGGAAGGAATACTAAATAAGCATTGTAGTACCTTATTACTCGCCTCGACACCTGACTACCATCCTCCAGCATTAGCTCGTGTTGATTGGCAGGAAGACACAAGTTATTTGGCTTAACTGCGTCTAATTAAACCACAGTACAGGTGATGTTAGAACCAATGGCAAGTGAGTCGTAAAAATCACTTGCCACGGATTCTAACCAAATCTGCACACGAAAAATCACTCCCAATGAAAGCAAAGGACTCGGCAGGAGATGCAACATTCCCCCGAGGAAAAGCAGGGGCGCCACGAGTACACTGAGAGACACAACAAGTGTCCGGGACCCAAGACTGTTCAACTGCCTCCCAGCATACATAAGGGGGATTACCAATAGACCCCTGACTGTCTTCATGAAGGCACTGGACAGACACCTAAAGTCAGCAACTTACCAACCGGGCTGTGGCTCATACGTCAGCTTGCGATCTGCCAGCAGTAACAGCCTGGTTGATCAGACCCTGATCCACCATGAGGCCTGGTCTCAGACCGAGCCGCGGGGGCGTTGACCCCCAAAACCCTCTCCAGGTAAATTCAAGGTAAACCCATACCGTGGTTTGTTTGCAATCGTATTGTTACAGTTTGGTGAGTCCTGCGTCTAATTCATTGTTATCATTCGCCCTTGTGACGCTCAACATCTTTGGAATAAACTGCTTTAAAAATTAGTGCTTTATTCCTTCACTCTCACGTCTCTTACATCCTCAAGGGAGATGACTTTTATTGTCTTATTTTTGATTAGCTGGTTGTTATTGTTTTTCTATGATGCTTTCTAACAGGAAAAACATAACATCTCTCACTTTGCTGACAGTGCATGAAACTTAAGGTATCCCTAGCTTTATTGACAAGCTATTTACACGTTAAGGATTCTTAACTTTATTGACACGCTAAGAGCTGTTACCTACATCAGCTCATTTGAAAGCATTTTTATTGTTATGAGACATACAAGTAGGGAACAGGATGAAGTTGGAGCCATTTGTGGGGCAGCATTCTCTCTCTCTCTCTCTCTCTCTCTCTCTCTCTCTCTCTCTCTACATATACCATTCGCGAGATACGCCAACAGTTGATGTTAAATACCCTGAGATACCTCTCGGGGTACATTCCAGGAGAGATAACTATGTACATGCATCTTAAGTATGGAAGACAAGTCTCAGGGAAGGGATGGAAATCTTTAGCTCAAGTACTTTCATACTTCTCAGTGCGTCATCAGGAGCTGTGCAATGTTGCAAAAGAGCAACTAGAGTAGGGAATGAGTACTCAAGAGTAGGGTAGTGCGGATGTGTCACCGGTCACGGTTACCCATGGTTACGCACTACGCTACTCTGAGAACTCCCTCCCTGCTTTAGTTGCTCTCTTGCAACATTGCACAGCTCCTGATGACGCACTGAGAAGTGTGAAAGTACTTGAGCTAAAGACTTCCAACCCCTCCTGCTTGTCTTGCATAGATTTACCCTTGTATATAAGCTATACTCATTAGCTATACATATAGAGGTTAATAAAGAAATAATATAAGACAAAATCTTTATTTATTATCACGTGAGTTTTAATCCAGCTTTATTTTTTTTTACAACTTATTTACAGGATAATCAGTAAAAGAATAAAAATGAACCGCAAAAAAAGGGAATGTGGAAAATTAATTTATACAAATAATTTTTTTAGGTGCTTTCAAGAAATTTGAGTCGTTTCAGATTTCTTGCAGGTTTCTTAAGATTTCAGATAGTGATTTAGCTTTCTCGTTCAGAAATAGCTCTTATCTACTTCCCCGTGGATTTTTAAAACTTCCCGGCCATATATGGAGAATATAACTTAAATATATCGTCATGGCAGTCTCAAGAAGAATAAGAAGCTGGAGCTCCAAAGCCGTGGTAAACATCTTCGTTGAAGATCCAAACATCTTCGTTGAAGATCCAAACATCTTCATCTATCGTCCAAACAACTTGGAGTCTCTTACTCCGAAATGTTTGGAAGACAGATGAAACGCGGTTTTGGTGTTTCTGTTCCTTATTCGTCGTTGATTACTACGGCGAAAAAATATTTCAGAAGTCGTGTTTACGCCAATATGGCCGAAAAGTATTAAACCCTTTAGGAAAACAGACAAAAACTACTAATTGACCTTAGATATATATATATATATATATATATATATATATATATATATATATATATATATATATATATATATATATATATATATATATATATATATATATATATATATATATATATATATATATATATATAGCAAATGTGTACTACAATTTGTGCAGTATCACTATACTACTATACATAATGTACACAGTAGGAACAAGCTGTACGTATACAAATGTATAATCATGTGTATACAGGAAATAACAGTTGTCCTAAACTTGAAGTATTGGGTTATATACATAGTAACATACACACCTATATACATAGTGACATGTCACACGGGTAACGTAACAGCAAGAGTGAGATATTTTCAGAAAGGTAATTAATCTAGGCAAAGAGGCGTCAATTACCTTTCAGAAAAGATGAACTAACGTATATACGAGCGTTGGCAGTCATGCACTCGCTTATCTACACACACAGACTAGAAATAATGTAGCCATGTGGATAAAATTTATCCTTGAGACAGAATGAACAATACACAGATTAACTCCAGGATACAGCTAATCAGACACAAACTATTCATAGTATAAAAATAATCATCTGTACTTATCAGCTTTGTGGTACAGGTAACAATACATACATAAACTAGCTCAGGATGCAGTAAATCTTACACGTATTTCCTATAGGATTCAGCAAAGCACAGACACAGAGAGCAAGAGTAGCTCTTTAGAGACAAACCTAAGCTGAAATGTCCACTAGCCACTATGACTAGCCATTTTACAGCTTAAAGAGCTTGTTGTAAATTTTAAAAGTTTAGTTACAACCCAAACACTTTTTAGCAACTGATTATTAGTGTTTTACTATATAATAATAATAATAATAATAATAATAATAATAATAATAATAATAATAATAATAATAATAATAATAATAATAATAATAATAATTATTATTATTATTATTATTATTATTATTATTATTATTATTATTTTCATAGTAAGCGGTACACCCGTGGGAAATGAGTCTTCAGGGCGAAGGCCACACCATCAGTCATCAGGGTGAAGGCCACACCATCAGTCGTCAGAGTGAAGGCCACACCATCAGTCGTCAGAGTGGAGGCCACACCATCAGTCGTCAGGGTGAAGGCCACACCATCAGTCGTCAGGGTGAAGGCCACACCATCAGTCGTCATTGTGGAGGCCACACCATCAGTCGTCAGGGTGGAGGCCACACCATCAGTCGTCAGGTGGAGGCCACACCATCAGTCGTCAGGGTGGAGGCCACAAGGTCTCTTCAGGAACTGGCCTCTCTCTCGTATCCACTTGTTGCTAACTGAAAAGAGAAGAAAGAGATTAATTGCTAGGCCTCACTCCCTCATTCCATACTTCCTCTCCTCCAATCAGCCCTCTTTCGCTTTCTCCCTGCAACCCTATCTCCCTCTCTCACTGTAATCTCTCCTCTCCCGTATATGGCATGGATTATCGTGACATAAGGCAGTTCCGGAGTAAGAGTAACTCCAGCTATGCTGGAATGATACCTCTGAAGCTCCTGTAGCTAATGAACCCATACTGGAATACTTGACGATATCTTCATTGCCCTACTGAAATCTTCCAGTCCAGGCTGACATTACTGAAATCTTCCAGTCCAGGCTGACACTACTGAAATCTTCCAGCTCAGGGTGACACTTCTGAGGTCTTCCAGCTCAGGCTAACACATTTTGTCTGTACTAGTTCAGCCCTGTGTGATGGAATATGACAGGGAAAACGTTTGTAGCTCTTGCTTCCACTCTGTATCTGTCATATACAATAGAGTAGCATCACACTGCTGACGCATCCAAGTTTGCTTAAAAAACTGAAGCCCTCCCTCTGTCCCTACAACCTCTCATTCCTCCCCCTCTCTCCCTACCACTTCTTATCCCTCCCTTTCTCTCTGCATCCTTCTGATAGTTCTAATTATCAACACACTTTCAACTTCTTTTTTCTGTGAGACTGCGTGAGTATTTCTGCTGCACTTATAAGCACAGAGAAAGATGAACTCATGGCGCAGGTGACGCGAACAAAGATGCACTTTTAACTCAGCATTCACACGATAACACACTTAAGTTACATAGACTATTTAACAACTCAGCAGAAAGTTTTCAAGCATAAATTGATTAGAATCATCTGGCAGCTGGGCTGGTTCGTGGCCACGACTACAACATTAGAAACAGCACTTTCCTAGAGGTGGCGGGAAGCAGCATCTGTGGTTGTCAGGTTCGAACCAGGGAAGGGAAGGTCAGGTTCAGTGAGGACAGCACACACACACAAACACACACACACACACACACACACACACACACACACACACACACACACACACACACACACACACACACACACACACACACACACACACTTATGATGAAAGAAAGCAGGAGGAGAAAAAAGCGATTGAAGATATCATGAAGGTGATAGGCGAGGGGGACATGACCCAGGTGGCAAATTTTCGGAGAATTGGGTGGTTCACAAAGAAAAGGAATCGGCCTCTCAAAGTAATTTTCAAGGCAGAATCAACCCGAACCATGATCCTGCAGGAGAAAGCACGGCTGAGAGGCAAGCAGGAGTTCCGGAGTGTGTACCTCGATCGAGACAGAACACAGGACGAAAGGAAGACAATGAAAGAGAGAGTTCAAAAACGAAAGGAGAAATGGGAGGAAATGAAAAAGGAGAGCAGAATAACCCAGGATCAAATGGAAGGACAAGCGCACCTCCCAGAAACACCTGCAGAAGGACTCCAGCCACGACACCCCCAAGGCAACTGAACAATCCAAACCAACCATCACACACCGATCCCTCTGTTTCCACCCCCAGCACCACAGTTACAGTATTAGAACAGAAGTTGAAGGTTTGGTACACAAATGCAGATGGATTAACGAATAAACATGAGGAATGGCAAGAAAGAATCAATGAGAAGTCCCCAGACATCATAGCAGTTACAGAAACAAAACTCATGGAGACAATAACAGATGCAATCTTCGCACCAGGATACCAGATCATGAGGAAAGATAGAAGGGGCAGGGGGGGAGGTGGGGTTGCTCTCCTCGTAAAAAACAGATGGAAATTCGAGAAAATGGAAGGAATAGATGAGACGGGAGAAAGAGACTACATAGCAGGTACACTTCAGTCTGGGGAACACAAAGTGGTCATTGCAGTGATGTATAATCCACCACAGAACTGCAGGAGGCCAAGAGAGGAATATGAAGAGAGCAACAGAGCAATGGTGGACACACTTGCTGAGGTGGCAAGAAGAGCTCACTCCAGCAGAGCAAAGTTGCTGGTTATGGGGGATTTCAACCACAGGGAGATTGACTGGGAAAAACTGGAGCCACATGGGGGTCCCGAAACATGGAAAGCCAGGATGTTGGACGTGGTGCTGGAAAACCTCACTCACCAACATGTTAAGGACACTACCAGAGTGAGAGGGGAGGATGAACCAGCAAGATTGGACCTTGTGTTCACCCTGGGCAGCTCAGACATTGAGGACATCAAGTATGAGAGTCCCCTAGGAGCTAGCGACCACGTGGTTCTGTGCTTTGAATACATAGTAGAGCTGCAAGTGGAGAGAATAACAGGAGTTGAATGGGAAAAGCCTGACTATAAAAGAGGGGACTACATAGGGTTGAAGAACTTCCTGCGGGAGGTCCAGTGGGACAGAGAACTGGCAGGAAAGCCAGTAAATGAAATGATGGAATATGTAACAACAAAATGCAAGGAGGCAGTGGAAAGGTTTATTCCCAAGAGCAACAGTAACAACGGGAAGACCAGAACGAGCCCCTGGTTTACCCGACGGTGTAAGGAGGCAAAAACAAAGTGCAATAGAGAATGGAAAAAGTACAGAAGGCAGAGAACACACGAAAATAGGGAGATCAGTCGCAGAGCCAGGAATGAGTACGCACAGGTAAGGAGGGAGGCCCAGCGACAGTATGAAAATGACATAGCATCGAGAATCAAGACTGACCCGAAACTGTTGTATAGCCACATCAGGAGGAAGACAACAGTCAAAGACCAGGTGATCAGATTAAGGACAGAAGGTGGAGAACTCACAAGAAATGATCAGGAGGTATGTGAGGAGCTGAACAGGAGATTTAAGGAAGTTTTTACAGTAGAGACAGCACAGAAGGGAACATCAAGAGGGAATATACCAACAAGTGTTGGATGACATACGAACAACTGAGGAGGAGGTGAAGAAGCTCTTAAGTGACCTTAACACCTCAAAGGCGATGGGACCGGACAACATCTCCCCATGGGTCCTTAGAGAAGGAGCAGAGATGCTGTACGTGCCTCTAACCACAATTTTCAACACATCCCTTGAAACTGGGCAACTACCTGAGAAATGGAAGACAGCTAATGTAGTCCCCATATTTAAGAAAGGAAACAGAAACGAGGCACTAAACTACAGACCTGTGTCTCTGACATGTATTGTGTGCAAAGTCATGGAGAAGATTATCAGGAGGAGAGTGGTCGAACACCTGGAAAGGAACAAGATTATAAATGAAAACCAGCATGGGTTCATGGAAGGCAAATCTTGTATCACAAACCTCCTGGAGTTTTATGACAAGGTAACAGAAGTAAGACATGAGAGAGAGGGTGGGTAGATTGCGTTTTCCTAGACTGCAGGAAGGCCTTTGACACAGTTCCCCACAAGAGATTAGTGCAGAAGCTGGAGGATCAGGCGCACATAAAAGGGAGGGTACTGCAATGGACAAGGGAATACCTGACAGGGAGGCAGCAACGAGTCATAGTACGTGAAGAGGTATCACAGTGGGCGCCTGTTACGAGCGGGGTCCCACAGGGGTCAGTTCTAGGACCAGTGCTATTTTTGATATATGTGAACGACATGATGGAAGGAATAGACTCTGAAGTGTCCCTGTTCGCAGATGACGTGAAGTTGATGAGAAGAATTAAATCGGACGAGGATGAGGCAGGACTGCAAAGAGACCTGGAGAGGCTGGACATGTGGTCCAGTAACTGGCTTCTCGAATTCAATCCAGCCAAATGCAAAGTCATGAAGATTGGGGAGGGGCAAAGAAGACCGCAGACAGAGTATAGGCTAGGTGGACAAAGACTACAGACCTCACTCAGGGAGAAAGACCTTGGGGTGACCATAACACCGAGCACATCACCGGAGGCACACATCAACCAAATAACCGCTGCAGCATACGGGCGCCTGGCAAACCTGAGAATAGCGTTCCGATACCTTAATAAGGAATCATTCAAGACACTGTACACCGTGTATGTTAGGTCCATACTGGAGTATGCAGCACAAGTCTGGAACCCACACCTGGTCAAGCACGTCAAGAAGTTAGAGAAAGTACAAAGGTTTGCAACAAGGCTAGTCCCAGAGCTCAAGGGAATGTCGTACGAGGAAAAGTTAAGGGAAATCGGACTGCCGACACTGGAGGACAGAAGGGTCAGGGGAGACATGATAACGACATACAAGATACTGCGGGGAATAGACAAGGTGGACAGAGATAGGATGTTCCAGAGAGGGGACACAGGGACAAGGGGTCACAACTGGAAGCTGAAGACTCAGACGAGTCACAGGGACGTTAGGAAGTATTTCTTCAGTCATAGAGTTGTCAGCAAGTGGAATAGCCTAGCAAATGAAGTAGTGGAGGCAGGAACCATACATAGTTTTAAGAAGAGGTATGACAAAGCTCAGGAAGCAGAGAGAGAGAGGACCCAGTAGCAATCAGTGAAGAGGCGGGGCCAGGAGCTGAGTCTCGACCCCTGCAACCACAATTAGGTGAGTACACACACATACACACAAACACACACACACACACACACACACACACATTCACACACACACATACACACACACACACATACACACACACACACACACACACACACACACACACACACACACACACACACACACACACACACACACACAGGAATGATCTCATCAACAGCAGCCAGCATGGTTTCAGGGACGGGAAATCCTGTGTCACAAACCTACTGGAGTTCTATGACATGGTGACAGCAGTAAGACAAGAGAGAGAGGGGTGGGTGGATTGCATTTTCTTGGACTGCAAGAAGGCGTTTGACACAGTTCCCCACAAGAGATTGGTGCAAAAACTGGAGGACCAAGCAGGGATAACAGGGAAGGCACTACAATGGATCAGGGAATACTTGTCAGGAAGACAGCAGCGAGTCATGGTACGTGGCGAGGTGTCAGAGTGGGCACCTGTGACCAGCGGGGTCCCGCAGGGGTCAGTCCTAGGACCAGTGCTGTTTCTGGTATTTGTGAACGACATGACGGAAGGAATAGACTCTGAGGTGTCCCTGTTTGCAGATGACGTGAAGTTGATGAGAAGAATACACTCGATCGAAGACCAGGCAGAACTACAAAGGGATCTGGACAGGCTGCAGACCTGGTCCAGCAATTGGCTCCTGGAGTTCAATCCCACCAAGTGCAAAGTCATGAAGATTGGGGAAGGGCAAAGAAGGCCGCAGACGGAGTACAGTCTAGGGGGTCAGAGACTACAAACCTCACTCAAGGAAAAAGATCTTGGGGTGAGTATAACACCAGGCACATCCCCTGAAGCGCACATCAACCAAATAACTGCTGCAGCATATGGGCGCCTAGCAAACCTCAGAACAGCATTCCGACATCTTAATAAGGAATCGTTCAGGACCCTGTACACCGTATACGTTAGGCCCATATTGGAGTATGCGGCACCAGTTTGGAACCCACACCTAGCCAAGCACGTAAAGAAACTAGAGAAAGTGCAAAGGTTTGCAACAAGACTAGTCCCAGAGCTAAGAGGTATGTCCTACGAGGAGAGGTTAAGGGAAATCAACCTGACGACACTGGAGGACAGGAGAGATAGGGGGGACATGATAACGACATACAAAATACTGAGGGGAATTGACAAGGTGGACAAAGACAGGATGTTCCAGAGTTTGGACACAGCAACAAGGGGACACAGTTGGAAGCTAAAGACACAGATGAATCACAGGGATGTTAGGAAGTATTTCTTCAGCCACAGAGTAGTCAGTAAGTGGAATAGTTTGGGAAGCGATGTAGTGGAGGCAGGATCCATACATAGCTTTAAGCAGAGGTATGATAAAGCTCACGGCTCGGGGAGAGTGACCTAGTAGCGATCAGTGAAGAGGCGGGGCCAGGAGCTCGGACTCGACCCCCGCAACCTCAACTAGGTGAGTACAACTAGGTGAGTACACACACACACACACACACACACACACAAATACAGGAAGTGGAATAATCCGGAGAGTGAAGCAGTAGAGGCAAGATCCATACATAGCTTTAAGAAGAGGTATGGTAAGGCTCTTGGAGCGGGGTGAGAGTGACATAGTAGCGACTAGCCAAGATGAGTGGACAGGAGCTGTGACTCGACCCCTGTAACCACATATATAGCTGAGTACACCCACACACACGGTGGTCAACAGAGAGGCAGCAGTCACAACAACACAGGGTGGAGGCACGGAGGAAGGAGCACAACTCACCCCACTTGGTGCCGTGGACCACAGGACAGGCACCATGTAGTGTGGCCTCGTTGGCACCTCCAGATCGTTTAAGGTTGAACCAGAACGCTGCCGATCCCTTGACTGGCCAGATTGCGGCACCTAGCCTGGGAAAGACAGTAGCTCCTCCTCGCCTCACCTCGCTCAGCTACAACCAATAAAAATAAAAACTCAAGAAATAAATAAAAATAAAAATATGGTGTCTACTTTTAGATATTCAACTAGAGATATTTAAAAATACATGTTTTTCCGAGATTATGATATGCATGCATATTATACGATAGGAAAGAGGGAAATTTTTTCCCAGTAAAAGTAGGCCTTAGACAAGGATGTGTGATGTCACCGTGGTTGTTTAATATATTTATAGATGGGGTTGTAAGAGAAGTAAATGCGAGGGTCTTGGCAAGAGGCGTGGAGTTAAAAGATAAAGAATCACACACAAAGTGGGAGTTGTCACAGCTGCTCTTTGCTGATGACACTGTGCTCTTGGGAGATTCTGAAGAGAAGTTGCAGAGATTGGTGGATGAATTTGGTAGGGTGTGCAAAAGAAGAAAATTAAAGGTGAATACAGGAAAGAGTAAGGTTATGAGGATAACAAAAAGATTAGGTGATGAAAGATTGAATATCAGATTGGAGGGAGAGAGTATGGAGGAGGTGAACGTATTCAGATATTTGGGAGTGGACGTGTCAGCGGATGGGTCTATGAAAGATGAGGTGAATCATAGAATTGATGAGGGAAAAAGAGTGAGTGGTGCACTTAGGAGTCTGTGGAGACAAAGAACTTTGTCCTTGGAGGCAAAGAGGGGAATGTATGAGAGTATAGTTTTACCAACGCTCTTATATGGGTGTGAAGCGTGGGTGATGAATGTTGCAGCGAGGAGAAGGCTGGAGGCAGTGGAGATGTCATGTCTGAGGGCAATGTGTGGTGTGAATATAATGCAGAGAATTCGTAGTTTGGAAGTTAGGAGGAGGTGCGGGATTACCAAAACTGTTGTCCAGAGGGCTGAGGAAGGGTTGTTGAGGTGGTTCGGACATGTAGAGAGAATGGAGCGAAACAGAATGACTTCAAGAGTGTATCAGTCTGTAGTGGAAGGAAGGCGGGGTAGGGGTCGGCCTAGGAAGGGTTGGAGGGAGGGGGTAAAGGAGGTTTTGTGTGCGAGGGGCTTGGACTTCCAGCCGGCATGCGTGAGCGTGTTTGATAGGAGTGAATGGAGACAAATGGTTTTTAATACTTGACGTGCTGTTGGAGTGTGAGCAAAGTAACATTTATGAAGGGATTCAGGGAAACCGGCAGGCCGGACTTGAGTCCTGGAGATGGGAAGTGCAGTGCCTGCACTCTGAAGGAGGGGTGTTAATGTTGCAGTTTAAAAACTGTAGTGTAAAGCACCCTTCTGGCAAGACAGTGATGGAGTGAATGATGGTGAAAGTTTTTCTTTTTCGGGCCACCCTGCCTTGGTGGGAATCGGCCAGTGTGATAATAATATATATATATATATATATATATATATATATATATATATATATATATATATATATATATATATATATATATATATATATATATATATATACTGTACTTCTAGAGGTGACAGCGAGGAATAAATATACTCACATACGAATCATGGTATACCACATACACACTGTGACTTTCTCACATACTAGCACCATAGTATACTCACGTGGACGCCAGGGAATGTCACTTTAACACCGCAGTATACTGATATAAACCAGTATATTACTTACATAAACATCACGCTACACTTATATAAACGGTATATTCTCTTGAACAACAAAGTGTACTCACATAAAACATGAAAGTGGCGATGCGGTCCCCCATCACCAGCTCCCGTGGGTGTATGTTATACAACAGCTGTGAGAAAGTATATCTGAGTATACTACTGAAACATTCAAGCATGATGTATTCAAAGTATGGACGCATTAGTGTGCTTGTTCTCGTCAGTCTAAATCGTAAAAATGTACACTACTTATATGAGTTACATTCACGTGAATATCGTGCCTGTCTCTGCTGAGCGAATGGAGGGTCGAGCCTTCACTACTCCTTGAGTTTAGTGATTGCTTAAGGTTCAACGATTTGCGTGAACTGCGTTTGAGAGTATTGGGATTAATAATAATAAATATTAATTTTTATATAGGTGTGAAAAGCAGTTAATATCAGA
>NC_091294.1:40196728-40214228 GCF_038502225.1 Cherax quadricarinatus | reverse complement strand
TATATATATACACACACACGCAAACAATGAACTGCCACTAAAAAGGTCTTCAGAACTTCGTCATCCGTAATTACAGATGATGATATAGCGAGACAATGAGCTTACTCCATGACTTGTATTCTCCAGTTGGGAGGGAATATGCCACAGGTGAAGCAGAGGTGAAGAGGAGGGTGTTGCCTCTAATACATTGTTATTATCTCAAGTGGATTTTCTGTCTGTTACACTCTCTCTCTCTCTCTCTCTCTCTCTCTCTCTCTCTCTCTCTCTCTCTCTCTCTCTCTCTCTCTCTCTCTCTCTCTCTCTCTCTCTCTCTCTCTCTCCCTCACCTCTCCAGTAGTCGGTCTTGGCCTGGTTCTCGATGTGTTTCCAGTCGACAGTAATTCTCTTCATAAGATGGAAGGCATGCACTGGGTTGCCGGCCAGGCGCTCGACCACAACCTCTTCAGTAGCAGGACCCTCCGCCAGCACCTGCTCGTACTCCTGAAGGTACCTGCCGAGACGCAACCCTCTTAGAAATAACGTACATTAGAAAGAATGTACTGTTGGAAACGAGGGACGGTATTTAGGATGGTCTAAAGGGATTACTTGGAGAAAGGGATCAAGAAATCTTTCCCATTACATTTACCAAAGAATATTTAAAGCATCTGAACACACACACACACACACACACACACACACACACACACACACACACACACAAAGGTTTGCAACAAGACTAGTCCCAGAGCTAAGAGGTATGTCCTACGAGGAGAGGTTAAGGGAAATCAACCTGACGACACTGGAGGACAGGAGAGATAGGGGGGACATGATAACGACATACAAAATACTGAGAGGAATTGACAAGGTGGACAAAGACAGGATGTTCCAGAGATTGGACACAGTAACAAGGGGACACAGTTGGAAGCTGAAGACACAGATGAATTACAGGGATGTTAGGAAGTATTTCTTCAGCCACAGAGTAGTCAGTAAGTGGAATAGTTTGGGAAGCGATGTAGTGGAGGCAGGATCCATACATAGCTTTAAGCAGAGGTATGATAAAGCTCACGGCTCAGGGAGAGTGACCTAGTAGCGATCAGTGAAGAGGCGGGGCCAGGAGCTCGGACTCGACCCCCGCAACCTCAACTAGGTGAGTACAACTAGGTGAGTACACACATACACACACACATACACTGACCACCTTCATTATCATTCTCTCACAGTAAATGTCCTATCAACCATGATTATTTTGCAATTATCCCAGGAGAGAACACTCCTAACTCCAACACACAATCAGATCTCCAACCAACTGTCCAAACCACTTCCTCAACCTCAATCACATCGCCAAGCAACTATACATCCCTAAGCTGTTCCTCAACCCCTAAGCCACTTCAGATTCCGAACCCACTCCACACTTTTAAGCTACTTCACACCTTCAAACTGCTACACATCCTCAAGAGACTCTAGATCCTCAAACTACTCTACATCCATAAGTTTCAACAGATTCCATAGTCCCACCATTCCCCAAACTCGGTCATCTACATATCATCTCCAGGTCACCTCTGTATCTAACATACGCTTGCCAAGCAGGAATATACATATATATCAAAGTAATTTATGGAAAAATTAAATAGCAAACAAACGGGAATAAATGCTAGAAATTTAGGTAATTAAGAAAAATAAATTAAATTATGTGATTACAAAAGTTATGATTTAACAAGAAGAGGAAAAATTGCAAGAAAGAGAAATAACTTTCCACATCCAAAACTGACTGAGGTTTGAAGAAATGTCACCTCCAGGCTGGTGCGATTTCTCATTTTTATATAACCGAATGGCTTACTTTGTAAGATCTTCAGGGTTTATGAATGTTGTCCACAACCTGATACCCATGCATATGAGAGAAGCAACATCACGTCATCTAGTATAGTCTAAAACTGAGAAGGCAGCAACAGATCCAGAACTTCAGTGATGATAAGAGCAACAAGGACTCACAGAGACATGGAGGTGCAAAGTGCTTGACTTCAAAATAATATTTTTACGAGTTTTTTAAGAACCGACAAGAGTAACAGAGAATGACGAACCTGTGAAGCTGGATCTTGTTTACACCTCCAGTGAGATGAATATAGAGAAATTTAGCAGGAGTGCCCCTAAAGACAGGAGTAGATTAGGAGACTCGGGTACAGGAAAGGTAACTGTGAAGGAATGTGGAACGTTGAATTCAGATGATAATCCTCCAAGGATAATCGAATCAGTATCAACTTGTGGAAATAAAAGACATTGGAAGATTCCAAAATTTAACCATTAATGTAAAAAGTCAAATAGCAGGAAAACAATAACTAAGAAGAAGTGCGGGACGAAGTAAACATCAATGAGTAGAGAACGTAGTCCAAGTGCCAGTAATAAAAGCAGTTTCAAGTGGACATAGCGACCAAGGCAAAAACGGAACCAGAACTGCTTGGCAGCCACGGCAAAAGAAAATTACAGTAAATGCTCACATGATAACGAGGGGAAACAAGAGGGACTTTGTGCAATGTGCTCAGCAGAGTAGTCTGCAAAGTCCACAAATTTGGAAGGTTAACGGGTTCTCGAGGGCAAACCTGGAAGTGTCTGACACAGACGAGCCACAGGAGGGATGGGTGTCAGGAAATATTTCTTCACTTTCAAAGTGGTCAGGAAGAGGTATGGGTTGGATAAATTACCTCTGCACCGAATGTTCGTTTAATAAATCTGTGATTAGCTTTCAGAGAGCTCAACAAAGAGTCATGAGCCTGTATATGACATATGTCAGGCCCACCTTAGAATATGCAGCATCAGCACGGAACCCTAACCAGGTAAAGCATGTTACGAAACTGTCGAAATAAAAAGGTTTGCAACGAGACTTGACCCTGGCGAAGAAACACAGAGCTGCTAAGAAGGGCCAATATATCTTAAATAAGAAGAGAGGCACTGGTCATTGAAACAGCAAATATCGAACTTAAGCTTAAGGATTCTTACAGGAAACAAGAATCTCAGGAAGAATTGAAAGCCTTAAAGAAAATTTAAAAAAAAATACTTCTTCTCCCATGCCAAATCTAAGGGTGAAATAACATCCAGTATTGGGCCCCTGTTTAAGCGTGATGGGACCTACACAGATGACAGTCAAGAAATGAGTGAGACATTAAAGTCCCAATACGACTCAGTGTTCAGCGAGCCGTTACCCAGACTAAGGGTCGACAATCTAAATGAATTCTTTATGACCGAGACCCAAAATCTGATCATCTCAAAAAACCTCTGATATTATCATAACACCACAAGACTTTGAAAAGATAATAAGTGGCATGCCCATGCACTCTGCCCCAGGCTCAGACTCATGGAACTATGCGTTCATTGAGAACTGCAAGAAGCCCCTGTTTCCTGCCTTCAGAATTCTATGGAGAGGGAACGCTTACTAAAAACAACAGACATAGCCCCACTCTACAATGGTGGCAGTAAAGCAATTGCAAAGAACTACAGACCGATAGCACTAACACCCCATATAAAAACCTTTGAAAGGGCTTTAAGAAGCAAGATCGCCAACCACCTAGATACCCATCAGTTCCAAAATCCAGGGCAACACGGGTTTAGAGCAGATCGCTCCTGCCTGTTCCAGTTACTGGACCAATGTGACAAGGTCCTGGATGCTATAGAGGATAAACATAATGCAGATGCAGTATACACAGACTTTGCGAAAGCCTTCGACAAGTGTGACCACGGTGTAATAGCGCACAAAAGTAATAACAGGAAAAGTTGGTAGATGGATATATAATTGCTTTACAAATAGAACAGAAAGAGTAATAGTGAACAGTCTGAGGTGGCTACAGTGAAAAGCTCTGTTCCACAAGGCACAGTACTCGCTCCCATCCTATTCCTCATCCTCATATCTGACATAGATAGAGATGTAAACCATACCTCCGTGTCTTCCTTTGCGAATGACACCCGAATTGCCAAGACGGTGTCCTCCATCGAAGACACCGCCAGACTCCAAGCGGACATCAACCAAATCTTCAAATGGGCAACTCAAAACAATATGAAGTTTAATGCAGAGAAATTTCATCTACTCAGATATGGAAAACTAGAGGAAAGAATTCTTCAAAACTTGTCCAACCTTTGGACGAAGACCTGCTTCGACTAGTGGATGTTCCACTATGACCCAGCCTCCTCCTGCTTCGCCTCACCTGACTACAGTATATAAGCCACGTCTACGGCCCTATGCTGTAAATTCTACAAGATTGATGGACTGAACACATAGAGGAAATTAAAACTGTATCAGGGTACACAACAAATTCTGACCATACAATAGAGCACAAAAGAAATGTGACGGACCCGAGAGTGATAATGTCAGAGGATCTCAACTTCAAAGACCACAACAATGTATCTACCACATCTGCTAGAAAAACTATACGATGGGTAATGAGAACCTTCAAAACTAGGGACGCCAAGCCCATGATTCTCTTCAGATCTCTTGTTCTCTCTAGTGTGGAATACTGCTGTACGATAACTGCCCCCTTCAAGGCAGGCGAAATTGCTGACCTGGAAGGTGTACAAAGAACTTTCACGGCAGACATAAGTACGATAAAGCACCTAAATTACTGGGAATAGCTGAAGTCCCTTGATTTGTATTCCCTGGAAAGCAGGCGAGAAAGATACATGATAATAAATACTTGGAAAATCCTAGAGGGATTAGTAGCAAACTTGCACACGAAAATTACTCCCTATGAAACCAAAAGACTCGGCAGGAGATGCAACATTCTTCCAATGAAAAGCAGGGGTGCCACGAGTGCACTGACAGACAACACAATAAGTGTCTGAGGCCCAAGACTGTTTACTACAACCCAGGAACAATAAGGTCTGTTATCCTGGGTGTAAAGGGGAGCAAGGAGCAGAACAAACACAGCTGAATGACTTTGAATTATATTTTCCTTCACCAAGTGCGATTATAATTGGACGTGTTTCTTTCCACCTGTTGTCTATGTTCCCCATCAGTAAAATGGGTACCTAGGTGTTAGTCGACTGGTGTGGGTCGCATCCTGGGACACTGACCTAAGGAGGCCTGGTCACAGACCGGGCCGCGGGGGCGTTGACCCCCGGAACTCTCTCCAGATCTCTCTCCAGATAAGTATTTACAAGTATGTACACTATATACAGTTGGAAATGTGTGTACTACACGGTGAGTCTATAGACAAAGACACAGCCTGGAGACAGAATGGACAACCATGTTCAACCAGCTCTAGAATGAAAATGACAAGGGTGGAAAGGTGAGTGGTGACCACACCATCTCCACAATTGCCAGACCCACCTTCTCATTGGCTGAACCTGGGTACTGATCTGACGATGGGGCCCCATCATCCGATCCTTAGCACCCGGTTCGCTGGTTGAGGAGGTAGCCGTTTAACGAGGGTATGTACATGCGCCGAATAAAGGTTACGTATTCTTTGCATGCCTCACTGTTCAACTGCCTCCCTGCATACATAAGGCTGCAGTTCGTACATCAGTTTGCGTGCGGCCAGCAGTAACAGCCTGGTTGATCAGACTGAGCCACTACGAGGACTGGTCTCAGACCGGGCCGCGGGGGCGTTGACCCCAGAAACCCTCTCCAGGTATAATCCAGAGCTGCTGGGACAAGTCTCTGAGTGATCAGGAAGCGGATTGAATTGTTAGAAATAGCGGAGGCATACTCCATACATAGTTTTAACAATCGGTATGACAGGACCCACGAGGGTATGAGAAAATAAACTAAGTGGCATGTTAAGAGGTAAGGTTAGACACCAAAACTCTACTCCGGCAGTTACAAATAGGTGGGAGACACACACACACACACACACACACACACACACACACACGGTCAGTGAAGAGGCGGGGGCAGGAGCTGAGTCTCGACCCCTGCAACAACAAATTGGTGAGTACATATAGGTGAGTACAAATAGGTGAGTACACACAGGCCATTCCCACCTAAACAATTAGTCCAACCTAACCATAACTCTTCAATGGCCCACCAGGAGGCCACACTCGCCTCAGTGTTCGTCCTTCCTGAAGGAGACGAGGTAGTGGCTCCTTCCTCCTGCTCCCTGCTGAGATCATTGCCTATAATTATATAATCACCACTTGTGTCTCCATTATACTTTTTCTTTCTTATCGCCCGCTGAACTTTCTGTCCTGGTGATTTGAACTGATAGTTGCTGGTATAACATTGATGGAATGTTGCTTAACATCGCAACCAGCTGGTTGCTTTGTGAATAAAAGTTAGACCGTGTTGTTCAGCCAGGAAAAAGAGCAATGCAGAAACAGCAGAAACAACAGAAACAACACCATCAGTTATTAGAGCATAAGTTTATCTGGAGAGAGTTTATCTGGAGAGAGTTCCGGGGGTCAACGCCCCCGCGGCCCGGTCTGTGACCAGGCCTCCTTAGGTCAGTGTCCCAGGATGCGACCCACACCAGTCGACTAACACCCAGGTACCCATTTTGCTGATGGGGAACATAGACAACAGGTGGAAAGAAACACGTCCAATGTTTCTACTCTGGCTGGGAATCGAACCCAGGCCCTCACCGTGTGAAGCGAGAGCGTTAACTACCAGGCCACCAGAGCCCCCAACAACAGGAGCAGCAGTAACAGAAACAAAAACAAAAATAGCAGCAGCTGCAGCAGCAACACATATAACAGCTGGAGCAATGACAATAACAAAAACAGCAACAAAAAGCAACAACAACAATAATAACATCGCAGCAGCAGCAGCAGCAGCAATAACATCATCAACAACAACAACAGCACCGTCATTCCAGGGGTAAGAGAGATTTTCTTCAGGGTATATATATATACCGAAAGGTGTATATACCCTGAAGTGTATATACTGTGTTAGAGTGAGAGGGAGAAACATTCCACAGGAAAGAAAAGGATACCTAGTATTTCTAAGTTCTCACGTCTTAGATGTTCTAAGATAGTGCTTCAGCATTTTGCCAGTAGATGGCAGATGAGTCTCGTTCCGACCGAAGCTCCACCTGTTGTTGTTCCTTTGTCTGTCAGGGTTAGTATCACTATATGTAGACGCTGTCTACCATGCCTTAAGTATGTCACCCACGCCCCACCACCACTCTGCTTCATCCCTTGGTTCAGATCAAACCCTTCTGTCCTGCCGCTTTCACAGTATTTTAATCATGACAACATTCAAGCAACGTTGACGTGAGCCTCGTTCTTCCTTCCCCGCTTCCTTTTTCCTCAAAAGAGCATCGCATATTCACATAGGAAAGGGGCGTGGCACTGAGAATGAAGAGAGAGGGACATACCTCTGAAAGATACATGGCACTGAAGATATATAGAGAAGGACATACTTCCCTCAGGAGGAGGGCTCTGCAATGACGAAGAAGAGAGGGTCATACCTCAGGAGGAAAACTCATCACCACTAAGGAAGAGGCGAGGACATAGTACCAGACAAGCTCTCATTATTCACATCATTTTAGCCAGCAGCGGTGAGCAAGTGGCAGCTTCTGGCTGTAGCAGAAGTGATCTTGTGCCCCATTCACAGTCATAGTTGTTACATCAAATTTCTTCTAGTCTTCATACGTGTTTTTTTAACCATGGTCAGTGTCTTCTCGGTCGCGGCGTCCCTGATCACTTGCACCCCAGGCTCGTATTAACACCAGTCTGCCGTCTTCATGACATTATAAAAAGTCAAACTTGTTCAGACTGCATTCTTGAGAGTAGTGCTGATTCAAAGGGAAATTACTCCACTCGCCTGTTAATAGCAGCCTCTTCTCTCTCTCTCTCTCTCTCTCTCTCTCTCTCTCTCTCTCTCTCTCTCTCTCTCTCTCTCTCTCTCTCTCTCTCTCTCTCTCTCTCTCTCTCTCTCTCTCTCTCTCTCTCTCTGACTCTAAGAATCAGTTCCTCATCCTTATTTTTGTTCCCAAGGAAAAAATACGCAGACCTTCACACTGCCATAACCACATACTGGAGGAGTGAGAGTTACCACTGCAAGAGGAGTGAGAATTGCCACGGCAAGTGCAGAATGAACTTCGTGCTGAGCTGAGGTGTCATGGGCACAAACCCTGTGCCTTTGCAACTTCCTTCCTGCAGATATAAAAGATACTTCCGATATAGTTAGATATTTTAAAGAGATAATAAGGTAAATTCTATCCGCAAATGTATCTATTTGTCTTGCATAATTTATCCGAGAATTATAGTGGCGTAATATTAAAATTGTATATTTGTATCATTTTACAGGTACAATTACAAAGCGTTTGATAGAAGTTTGTGTCTATGATAATAATCTTTATTTCTACAAGTACATGATACAACTTATAAAGACCATAGCTGACATCAGTGGCATACTATATAAACAGCTCCTGTTTATGCAGAGCATTTCTAGCAGCTTTGGTTTTAATTTTGTTCCCTGGGTGCCACCCACATCAGTCGACTAACACCCAGGTACCTACTTGCTGCTAAGTGTACAGGGGCAGGATTCGAGCCACAATTCCGAGCTTTATCCCTTCTTATGGCCTTTTTTTTCTTTTGATAGTTCCTTGCCTCTTAAAACTGTGATTGGAATTTTCCTCCGCTAATTTCTTACCCAGGTCGTTCCTGTAGGTAACCAACGCGAAGTTGAAGAACTACTTTCTTATATCCCTGTGACCTAGTAATGGTTCATTTTCATTGAGTTCCGTATGCCCTGTCTGTCCTACCAAGTCCCATCTAGGATCTTGTACGTCGTTATCATGTCTCCTTTGGTTCTTCTGTGGTTTAAGCGCATTTGGTTCTCCTCCTTCAGTCTCTCCTCACAGGTTATTCTTTTTGACTGCGGGACGAGTTTCGTTGCTGTTCTCTGGATTTTCTTGCGTTTTCTGGCTTCCCAATTTATCCTTCTTTCTCTCGTTTCTCAATTGTCAAGACTTTACACATACTGGGCTTGATTTCCAGTAGCCACCTTTCTGAACCTACCATGTCCGTATGTACTATGTCGCTAACATCTCAGTTTCTTTGTTTTTCTCTTTAGATTTAAATCATTAGCAGACAGAGACACAGGAATTTATATTCGCTTGTATATTGTTCATGAATGTAGATGATGATTGTTCAGCTAACACTTCTGTGGCTTGCTTGTACCAGCTGCCACCAACTACGACGCTACATTCTCAGCTCATATCTCAGTAGCTTTCAAGGCAATTCTATTATCATGACCCTCAACCCAAGTCTCGGTACTGATCCTTATTGGGCCCCCGATCGTAGCACTCATCAGTCATCATTTCCGTTACATGTACTCCGTGACCCGTCACTCAGTCGCCTTTGTCATGTGCATCATTTGATCATTTGTAGCGCACTAACTGTCGTCCCTGACTGATTTGTTAATTGCTGTTCACTCCCTAGTAGTTCACTCCAGATGTAAGCAAGTCACAGTACCGTACCTGAAGCATTTCACAAATAACCAACATTTTGGGAAGGAGACAACAGGGAACATCATTGAGGTCTTGGGCAATTATGCTAGATGATGCTCCTCTGATGTTTATTCTCCAAAGAATTGGTTATTGATGCATCGAATATCTTCTTAGAGGCCAGGAAAATACCGTCCACTCATGTCTATCTGCCCAACATTTCATCATTCAGTTTGTTCTTCTTAGTTACTAACCTCAAACTGAGGCTGTATTTCCAGGCTGTCATCTACGGTATTTTCACAGCTGTCATCTATGTTCCCTTGCTTGCGCCCTCTTGAGTTAAACCGCATCACCCTCTCTCCCTTGCTAGTGCTTGGAGTATCCCTCATGTAGTGGTGATATCCACTCTCATTCTCCGTCTTAGCTTGTAGTGCATGTGTGTGAAGCATCTTGAGGAGTAACTGTGTGTCCGGCCAGTAATTCCGAAGTTTTTGCCTACGATCTCAAATCTTCGGGTTTTTCATCCAGAAATGGAGAGGATGAGGCTGTGGGAGGAGGAGGGGAGAGGAGGAGGAGGAGCGACGGAGAAAAAAAGAAGGAAATTAAAGAGGGGAAGGGGTGAACGCAGGGGAGAAAGGAGTATGGGAAATATGAGAAGTATAGGAATGACGAAGAAGGTGGAAAGATAAAACTAAGAAAGAGGGAGGAGGTAAGAACAAAGAGAAATAGGTTAAATTTAAAATTAACAACTATATATATATATATATATATATATATATATATATATATATATATATATATATATATATATATATATATATATATATATATATATATATATATATATATATATGAGTCTGTATGTGTGAGTGCAAGTGCTCACCTAGTTGTGGCTGCAGAGGTAGATTCACAGCTCCTGGCCCCGCCTCTTCACTGGTCGCTAGTAGGTCACACTCCCTGAACCGTGAGCTTTATCATACCTCTGCTTAAAGCTATGTATGGATCCTGCCTCCACTACATCGCTTCCCAAACTATTCCACTTCGTGACAACTCTGTGACTGAAGAAATACTTCCTAACATCCCTGTGATTCATCTGTGTCTTCATCTTCCAACTGTGTCCCCTTGTTGCTGTGTCACATCTCTGGAACATCCTGTCACTGCCCACCTTGTCAATTCCTATCAGTATTATATATGTCGTTATCATGTCCCCCCTATCTCTCCGGTCCTCCAGTGTCGTCAGGTCGATTTCCCTTAACCTCTCCTCGTAGGACATACCTCTTAACTCTGGGATTAGTCTTGTTGCAAACTTTTGAACTCTCTCTAATTTCCGTAAGTGTTTGGCTAGGTGTGGGTTCCAAACTGGTGCTGCATACTCCAATATAGGCCTGACATATTCAGTGTACAGGGTCCTGAATGATTCCTTATTGAGATGTCGGAATGCTGTTCTTAGGCTTGCTAGGCACCCATACGCTGCAGCAGTTATTTGGTTAATGTGCTCCTCAGGAGATGTGCCTGGTGTTATACTCACCCCAAGATCCTTTCCCTTGAGTGAGGTTTGCAGTCTCTGGCCCCCTAGACTGTACTCCGTCTGCGGTCTTCTTGGCCTTTCTCCAATCTTCATGACTTTGCACTTGGTGGGGTTGAACTCCAGGAGCCAGTTTCTGTACCAGGCCTGCAGCCTGTCCAGATCCCTTTGTAGTTCTTTCTGGTCTTCGTCCGATTGAATTTTTTTCATCGACTTCACATCATCTGCAAACAGGGTCACTTCTGAGTCTATTCCTTCCGTCATGTTCACATATCAGAAACAGCACAGGTTCCAGGACTGACCCCTGTGGAACCCCGCTCGTCACAGGCGCCCACTCTGACACTTCGTGTCGTACTATGACTCTGATGTCTTCCCGATAGGTATTCACTGAGCCATTGCAGCGCCTTCCTTGTTATACCTGCCTGGTGGAAATAAATGGTACAAAATACCGACACAATGGAAAAATAAACATATAAGCAATATAATGTGATCCTTTATTGACAACGTTCCGCCTGTATAGTGGGCTTTATCAAGTCACAAACAGATCTACCTACGTGAAAGGTACGTGAGTATTTATAGGATGGAGTCAGGTGGAGAATGCTGGGTACGTTGGATCTGATAAGGACCTGCAAGGGACTGGCGGGTGTGTTAGTAGTTATATGGGATAACTATGAAGAAGTTTCTTGGCAAGGGGTTCAGCTATGTTATAGAAGCCGTTGTTTTGGGTGAAGTTCTTGGATATACAGATAACTGATGATTCCAGGATTCTTCGGTATTGAGTGTTGTCTTCTCTGGCGATAAGTCTTGCGTTTATGTAGTTGATTAAATGGTTGTGTGAATATTGGTGTTGAACACAAGCATTCCTTAAATCGTCCGATCTGCCTGCGTACTGGTGTTCTGAAATACGTGTTTGGAGGTATCTGGTTATATCGCCCACGTATAATTTGCAGCAGTCATTACAAGGGAATATGTATACCCCTGCAGAGGATCGATGGCTTGTGTAGTAGGTACTTTGGTGAATAAGAAAGTTTCGTCCAGGCTAGAGAGTTTCTTGTTCCTGTTGCTGATGTTGCGAATGCGACTGAGAAGATCACCCAATTGTTTGAGATGTGCTAGACTGATTGTGCCCAAGAGTTTAGACTTACTAGGAAACTCCAAACTCTTTGCGATAATAGTCAATGGAAAAGTTTTTTAAGACCTGAAATTATTCAAAATCTTTCATCTCGTCCACTGTCAGAAACCGAAGCCCTCAGCTTAGACCTTAAATTTGTCTCAGCAATCACGAAACCGAAACAAGACCTTAATTTCATCGCTAAAAACTACAGGCACAATGACTCCGATTTCCAAAAATGCTATCATTAAGGCATCATCGAAGCGGCCATCTCAACATACAGCTCTCCAGTCATACCTCGACGTTACATCATTGCACTTAAAGCTTCAGCAGAAGACACGACTATCAAGGTTACAACCGCTGATGAAGGTGGTGGTGTCGTAATCTTGAACACTGACGATTACAGGAACAAAATGCTCAATGTACTTAATGACCCAGATACCTACAAACCTCTCACAACAAACCAAGTGGACAACCTTACCAAAACATTTCTTCACAGGACTCTCCTCATTCTGAGGGACTCAGCACAAGGGAAGAAACTTCTGCACACCATTCCCAGCAACCACAGACCTGCCAGAATGTATGACCTGCCAAAAACTCACAGGCCCAGGTATTCCATTGAGGTCCATATCCTCGGGAATAGGCAGTGCTCCCTACCAACTCTCAGGGATTCTCGCTAAACACCTCTCTAAACTCTTGGGCACAATCAGTCTAGCACATTTCAAACACTCGGGTGATCTTCTCAATCGCATTCGCAACTTCAACATCAGGAACAAGAAACTCTCTAGCCTGGACGTAACATCTCTATTCACCAAAGTACCTATTACACAAGCCATCGATCTCTTGCGCAGGAAAGTTGACGATTCACTTGACCTTCCTATTCCAGCTAGCGATTTCATCCACCTTGTTGAACTATGTGTTGACTTTACGTGTTTCTCTTTGGAAAACCACCTCTTGCAGCATACTTCTCGACTACCCATGGGCTCCCCACTCAGTGCCGTCCTGGCGAACCTATACGTGGAACATCTGGAAGCCGAGCGATTTTCCACTAATATTCCCTCTTCTGTCACCTGGCTCCGTTAAGTTGACGACATTCTCATCATAACTCCCAGACGCTCAGTCTCTCCCAACGTTCAAGCTCTCCAGCACAAACTTAACCAGGTCGAGCCTTCAATCTAGTTCACACTAGAAGAAGTCGACAACATTCTTCCTTTCCTTGATGTTCTTCTCTGCAAAGCTGACCAAGAACTTTGTTCATCTACTTGACCTTCTTCACGGCTACAACAACTAACCCATCAGTTTGGGTAGGACTTACTTCCACTGGGGAATCCAGCCTACCAGTGACTATGCCCTCGTCTGCTACACTTCCCTATTCACTGACGCCTATATAAGCGCCAGTCTCCTTGCCTCTGCTTCAGAATCTCTACAACCACGGTGCTCTAAACACCACCTCCAAGGCTGAGGGACTGATTACCTCATCTATTGTATATAGTTCTTCTGTTTTCTTGTTATGTCCAAGAATTTGTATTGATAAAGCCACTGGATAGCGAAACGTCTACAATGAAGATAACCAGATGTTGCACAAGTGTCTTAACTTTCATTCAGTCGAGTTACCTGATCTGTTACTGTCGTCTGTGATGTAGTGGTTCACACTTTGTCTTTGCTTCTATTTTATTCTCCAGTTTTCTCTCAGCATCTCTCCTTTACATCTTTGTAATTTTCCCACGTTCTTCAGTTTTTTTCATCTTTGCATCCCTTCTTAAAGCAAGGATTTTCTTTGTCTTTATTTTTTTTCACTTTCAGGAATAAAGTTGCTTTAGAAAAGCACGTGAGCAAACACTAGGACATACTTATTAGACAACGTTTCGGTCCTGGGACCTTGATCACTCCCCTCTGTTTCGCTCTTTCCCACGGCACTGCATTCATTAATTCTCTAATCTCTTCGAGGTTTCCTCTACTAAAATCTGGCTTCTCTCGCCCTCCATCTGCCGTTCTTCCATCCACCTGCCGTTCTTTCATCCACCTGCCGTTCTTTCATCCACCTGCCGTTCTTCCATCCACCTGCCGTTCTTTCATCCACCTGCCGTTCTTCCATCCACCTGCCGTTCTTTCATCCACCTGCCGTTCTTCCATCCACCTGCCGTTCTTTCATCCACCTGCCGTTCTTCCATCCACCTGCCGTTCTTTCATCCACCTGCCGTTCTTCCATCCACCTGCCGTTCTTTCATCCACCTGTCGTTCTTCCATCCACCTGCCGTTCTTACATCCATCTGCCGTTCTTTCATCCACCTGCCGTTCTTCCATCCAATTGCCGTTCTTTCATCCACCTGTCGTTCTTCCATCCACCTGCCGTTCTTACATCCATCTGCCGTTCTTTCATCCACCTGTCGTTCTTCCATCCACCTGCCGTTCTTACATCCATCTGCCGTTCTTTCATCCACCTGCCGTTCTTCCATCCATCTGCCGTTCTTTCATCCACCTGCCGTTCTTCCATCCAATTGCCGTTCTTTCATCCACCTGTCGTTCTTCCATCCACCTGCCGTTCTTCCACATACGTTCAGTTCCACAAGTTACTCCAGGTTTAGTACATATGGTCGCAGGTGCCAAGAGGCTCTCATTATCTATCATCATCTATTACAGCTTTGTCAAGCATTGATACTAAGTATTAAAGTTTTGCTGACTCATTTCTCTCTCTCTCTCTCTCTCTCTCTCTCTCTCTCTCTCTCTCTCTCTCTCTCTCTCTCTCTCTCTCTCTCCCTTGTGGGGTCCCAGTTCTCCCAATCTATTTCTTCGAGGTTGAAATCATCCATATGTGTGTGTGTGTGTGTGTGTGTGTGTGTGTGTGTGTGTGTGTGTGTGTGTGTGTGTGTGTGTGTGTGTGTGTGTGTGTGTGTGTGTGTGTGTGTATGTGTAAATCAAGACAGACGTAAAAAACGTAAAACGATACGTAATCCTGGAGACTCGAGCAATTTCAGTACGGCAGCGCAGGCGACTGCCCTCAGATTGTGGTAACGGCGAAGCTTTCCTTGTTTGGTTGTTAGGGGTTGTTAGTGTGGTGGTTGATGGTGTGTTATTGTTACTGTGGTGGTGGTGCTACTTTTGCTGCTACTGTTGTTGATGTGATTCTTAGTGTTATGGTTGTTGCGGTTGTTTTGATAATGTGGCTGTTGTTTTTGTTGTTGTTGTTCTAGCTGTTAGCGGCGTAGTTGTTCATCGTGTGGTTATCGTTGTGGTATTTTTGATGTGGTTACTGTTGTTGTTGTTGCTTTTGTGATTGTTGTTGGTATGGTTATTGCTCCAGTGGTTGCTGTGACTTGTGCGGTTGTTTATAGTGGTGGTCTGGTATTGTTACTGGTATGTTGTTATTGCTGTTGGTGATGTGGCTCTTGACGGTTTGTTTGCACGTTGTTAATATATGGTACAATTGGTCTGGATTGAGGACTATATTACAAACACAAAGCTGTGTTTGTCAGCAACTACATTACAAATACATCATCCAGCCCCTCAGAGCTGGGATACGTTCCTATGATAGAACAAGCATTGCCTCTCTGGATCACCGTACTGAGGTGCTGGAAGAGGATAATGCCTGCTCTGTGATCCACAGTTTCCCTAATGAGTTTGTGTTGCCTAACTCTCCTAGGAACATGGATGTCCATTGTTTTTTTCCCGTGAGTCGAGAGTTCCCGAAAGTGGAACAATATTCACAATGCCGTGGCTATAATAATAATAATAATAATAATAATAATAATAATAATAATAATATCTTTATTTACTACAAGTGCATATACATGTACAAGGTATACAAACCATAGCTGACATCAGTGACATACTACTATATAGAAAGCCCCTTGTGCTGAGCATTTCGGGCAAATTAGGTGAGCTTTATCCCAGGATGCGATCCAAACCAATCGACTAACACCCAGGTAAATATTTTAAACTGATGGATGAACAGGGACAGCAGGTGTCTTATGGAAACACGTCCCTAATATTTTTCCGCCGTACCGGAGGAAATTCGAACTCCGGACCTCAGTGTGTGACCTGAGTGCGCTAGTGATCGAGTTACGGGACAACTAATTCGCTACATAGGTGAGAATGCTTTTCGCAATGGTTCAGATATTGCCGATACTTCGTCGGTAGGTTCCTTTCCTATGTGAGGGGTTTCGGTGAACGAAAGTGTAATGACGAACGGATTCCGCTCGATCTTTCCACCCTTCTGTTCTCCCCTTCCCCTGTTTTTTTATTTTCCAACCTCATCAATTTCCTCCCTATTTTATTTCCACTTCCCTCTCAATGATGGTTCTCAGCCAGGCAAAACTGTGGCTTTTTCTTGGAGGTTCCTCACTGTAATACGACTTACCTCTCACTCTCTAGTTTTTCAGAGTTGTGAGTGAAATTACTCAGAGAATATTCGTCACTCTTTATCTCCTCCTCTCCTACTCTACTACCTGCTTCTGGGTCTCCTAGTTTTCTTCCTCCTCCTCCTCCCCCCACTCCTGCTACTGCTGCTTTTCCTCTTCCTGCTCCTTCTGATTCCTTCTGCTCCTCTTCTCCTTTCTCCCCCTCTTCCTTCTCCTCCTCCTCCTCCTCTTCCATCTTCCCGTTACACTTTTCCAACAGCGTCAATCTTGAATCTTCTAGCTACGCACCAAAAACCAACGTCCACAATCATTCCATTTTCTCAATGTCTCCTCCCCACTGAGAATAATACCGACAATAACGGCAATAAATTAAGAGAGAAAATAATTACTCTGTCAAAAGAAAAAAAGTTGTTTGACTATAACCTAACAAGTTGCACAAGACTCGCGCGAAGTCACGTATAACACACAAGTACATGTACAAGGTATACAGATCATAGCTGACATCAATGACATACTACTATATAGAAACCATACCACGGGCGGGATTGAACCCGCGGTCAGAGAGTCTCAATCCCGCCCGTGATATGGTTTGTTTGCAATCGTGTCATTACGATTTCGTGAGTCATACTATATAGAAAGTCGCTTGTTACGCTGAGCATTTCGGTCAAATTAGGTCAGTTTTGTCCCAGGATGCGACCCACACCAGTCGACTAACACCCAGATACCCATTTTACTGATGGGGGACATAGACAACCGGTGTACGGAAACAAGCCCAATGTTTCTACCCTCGCCAGGAATCAAACCAGGACCCTCGCCGTGTGAAGCGAGAGCTTTAGCCACCAGGCCACGGATCACCGTACTGTTCACTGACTTTGTTGAACAACAAGGTCAGTGTTTATTCTTGTCATCCCTCTCAGAGTTCACCGAACACCAGTGAGGGACAAGATCAATGAGGTCAGTGTTTGCTAGTCACTCCTGGTCAAATTCCTTGGTCGCCAGTGAAGGTTAAGGTCATTGTTTACGCTAGTCATCCCCTTGTACAGCTAACCAGCCATCAGAGGAGTAACTGTTTTCCCTTGGATTTATAAAACTTGTGTCAATCTGACGCTGTGTAGTACGCCAGCACATCGAAACTTATCCAAAAAAAGTTAATGTG
>NC_091294.1:40161728-40191728 GCF_038502225.1 Cherax quadricarinatus | reverse complement strand
GTATTCTGGACCATCTTCAAGAAGACTGTGATTGGAGCAGGACCTTCTGATCCTTTGATGGGAATGATGCTGCTGAGAATAGTGATGGACTCATGCTGCTGAGAACACAGTGATGGACTCATGCTGCTGAGAATAGTGATGGACTCATGCTGCTGAGAACACAGTGATGGACTCATGCTGCTGAGAATAGTGATGGACTCATGCTGCTGAGAACACAGTGATGGACTCATGCTGCTGAGAATAGTGATGGACTCATGCTGCTGAGAACACAGTAATGGACTCATGCTGCTGAGAACACAGTAATGGACTCATGCTGCTGAGAACACAGTGATGGACTCATGCTACTGAGAACACAGTAATGGACTCATGCTACTGAGAACACAGTGATGGACTCATGCTGCTGAGAACACAGTGATGGACTCATGCTGCTGAGAACACAGTGATGGACTCATGCTGCTGAGAACACAGTGATGGACTCATGCTGCTGAGAACACAGTGATGAACTCATGCTGCTGAGAACACAGTGATGGACTCATGCTGCTGAGAACACAGTGATGGACTCATGCTGCTGAGAACACAGTGATGAACTCATGCTGCTGAGAACACAGTGATAGGAATCATGCTACTGAGAACACAGTGATGAACTCATGCTACTGAGAACACAGTGATGAACTCATGCTACTGAGAACACAGTGATGGACTCATGCTGCTGAGAACACAGTGATAGGAATCATGCTGCTGAGAACACAGTGATGAACTCATGCTACTGAGAACACAGTGATGGACTCATGCTACTGAGAACACAGTGATGAACTCATGCTACTGAGAACACAGTGATGAACTCATGCTGCTGAGAACACAGTGATGGACTCATGCTGCTGAGAACACAGTGATGGACTCATGCTGCTGAGAACACGGTGATTGACTCATGCTACTGAGAACACAGTGATAGGAATCATGCTACTGAGAACACAGTGATGGACTCATGCTGCTGAGAACACAGTGATGGACTCATGCTGCTGAGAACACAGTGATGGACTCATGCTGCTGAGAACACGGTGATGGACTCATGCTGCTGAGAACACAGTGATGGACTCATGCTACTGAGAACACGGTGATGGACTCATGCTGCTGAGAACACAGTGATGGACTCATGCTACTGAGAACACAGTGATGGAATCATGCTACTGAGAACACAGTGATGGACTCATGCTACTGAGAACACAGTGATGGACTCATGCTGCTGAGAACACAGTGATGAACTCATGCTGCTGAGAACACAGTGATGAACTCATGCTGCTGAGAACACAGTGATAGGAATCATGCTACTGAGAACACAGTGATAGGAATCATGCTGCTGAGAACACAGTGATAGGAATCATGCTGCTGAGAACACAGTGATGAACTCATGCTGCTGAGAACACAGTGATAGGAATCATGCTGCTGAGAACACAGTGATGGACTCATGCTGCTGAGAACACAGTGATGGACTCATGCTGCTGAGAACACAGTGATGAACTCATGCTGCTGAGAACACAGTGATAGGAATCATGCTACTGAGAACACAGTGATGAACTCATGCTACTGAGAACACAGTGATGAACTCATGCTACTGAGAACACAGTGATGGACTCATGCTGCTGAGAACACAGTGATGAACTCATGCTACTGAGAACACAGTGATGGACTCATGCTGCTGAGAACACGGTGATTGACTCATGCTACTGAGAACACAGTGATAGGAATCATGCTACTGAGAACACAGTGATGGACTCATGCTGCTGAGAACACAGTGATGGACTCATGCTGCTGAGAACACAGTGATGGACTCATGCTGCTGAGAACACAGTGATGGACTCATGCTGCTGAGAACACAGTGATGGACTCATGCTACTGAGAACACAGTGATGGACTCATGCTGCTGAGAACACAGTGATGGACTCATGCTGCTGAGAACACAGTGATGGACTCATGCTGCTGAGAACACAGTGATGGACTCATGCTGCTGAGAACACAGTGATGGACTCATGCTGCTGAGAACACAGTGATGGACTCATGCTACTGAGAACACAGTGATGGACTCATGCTGCTGAGAACACAGTGATGGACTCATGCTACTGAGAACACAGTGATAGGAATCATGCTACTGAGAACACAGTGATAGGAATCATGCTACTGAGAACACAGTGATGGACTCATGCTACTGAGAACACAGTGATAGGAATCATGCTACTGAGAACACAGTGATGGACTCATGCTACTGAGAACACAGTGATGGACTCATGCTACTGAGAACACAGTGATAGGAATCATGCTACTGAGAACACAGTGATGGACTCATGCTACTGAGAACACAGTGATAGGAATCATGCTACTGAGAACACAGTGATGGACTCATGCTAACGAGAACACAGTGATGGGGATGATACTACCGAGAACAAAGTGACGGGATTCAGTCACATCACAGTCACATCACAGTCACATCACAGTCACATCATGTGAAAGAAGACACAAGCGCAGTGTTAGCACATTTTATTGAGAACACTTTTCGACACCAGTGGCGTCTTCAGTACAGGATCGAAGACACCATTTGTGGCGATACGTTCTCTTAATGACATCTCCTAACACTGCACATGTCTCCAGATTTCAGAGCATTTGCACACACACACACACACACACACACACACACACACACACACACACACACACACACACACACATACTCACTCACTGTTCTTCAATAGACTGCAAAATAAACCGTGAAGTTACTTAGAACTTAACAACAATCTCCGTGTCGGAGGAGATTGCCTTACCCTTGTACCGTAGATCCGCTGCTGCCGCTGTACCGCACGGTACACCTTGAGCTGGATTATATATTTCTGAATATATATACTTCTAGATTATATACTTCATTATATGCTTCTAGAATATACTCCTACATTATATACATCTGGGTTTTATATATCTAGATTATATACTTCATTATATGCTTCTAGAGATGGAGATAATTTCTCAATCATATTTACGTTTCTAGTGCCTGACTGGATGAGGGTCTCGAGTAGTTTTCTACATGACAACCAGATCCCATCCCCTCTAGATCCTCCTGTGAACATTTGGGTATTGCTGGTTATTCCTATATTCTGCTGATGTCCCCAAATCGTCCTGTGCTTCAAGATGCTCGTGTGTTCGTGGATCCTTCTGTGTGCTCCTGGATCCTCCTGTGTGCTAGTGGATCTTACTGAGAGCTCCTGGATCTCATTGGCTGATCCTCTCTAACCCGGTAACCACAAGAAAGTCACCTGCATTACTTTCAGTAATTATCATTTCGTGCTGAGATCGTGCTCGTGAGTTTGTTGCGTTCATCAGTGTTCATCAGTAGGTGAACACGTATGTGCACGCACTGCTTGGCGGTGCACAGGGTAAATCACCAGAGGTCAGCACTGCACCTTCGTAAGCGCTGGATGAGGTAAGAAGTCATCTTTCTGTGTCACACCGTTACATTCTTCATATATATATATATATATATATATATATATATATATATATATATATATATATATATATATATATATATATATATATATATATATATATATATATATGTATATGTATATATGTATATATATATTATATATATATATATATATATATATATATATATATATATATATATATATATATATATATATATATATATATCCTCCATGGGGAAGTGGAACAGAATTCTTCCTCAGTAAGCTATGCGTGTTGTAAGTCAACTAAAATGCCGAGAGCAAGGGGCTAGTAACCCCTTCTCCTGTATAAATTACTAAATTTAAAAAACAGAAACTTTTGTTTTTCTTTTTGGGCCACCCTGCCTCGGTGGGATGTGGCCGGTTTGTTGAAAGAAGAAATATATATATATATATATATATATATATATATATATATATATATATATATATATATATATATATATATATATATATATATATATATATATATATATATATATTTATATATATATATATATATAATATATATATATATATATATATATATATATATATATATATATATATATATATATATATATATGTATGTATGTATGTATATATTTATATATATATATATATACATATATATATATATGTATATATATATATATATATATATATATATATATATATATATATATATATATATATATATATATATATATATATATATATATATATATATATATATATATATATGTATTTAGGTACCACCTCTAGAACTATTCTAGGGACCCTCATCCTCAGAGAAAAGAATAAACTTGCTACAGGGAAAACTCAAGGTTCTCCATGAAGCTGTTTGAGAATTTTCTCCTGCCACCCAATATATTTATTATATATTTTATTTAAAGACAAAATACATTGGCAAAACATTCACAAATATACAACAGAAAGTAAAACAACGTAGGTAACTCAGAGCTACATCTCGAATACTTCGTCCAACTCCCCGGCGGTGGGCCGCGTGCCCAGAATGCTGCAGGCATTTCCTCTCTGGATCGCAACACTGAGTCTCTGGAAGAGGAAGCTGGTCGCCCTTTGGTCCTTGGTTTCTATGATGAGCTTTTTACCCAGCTCTTTGAGGAACTTTAGAGCACACTTGCCCCATGCTCCAAGGGCCTCCGCCCCTATTGGGATGAAGTTATAGCAAGGGGAAAGGTCTTCATATTTGCGGATCTTTTGGGTCTCCCTGTGGCTGGCCGCTCCACCCCCTTCCACTACGGGGTATGGCAAGTAGGTGTCTGCCAATGTGGCGGCACAGGTGTAGTCCCAGGCAATCTGCTTTCCATCCTTCCAAGGCAGCATAGTGGCTCCATCAGGACGCTTTTGACTTCCGTCAGACCTCTGCACTTTGGGTTCCCGTTGAGCTGGGCAACGGGCTGTGGCGAGGCTTCTCTTTATAATGTCATTGACCTCCTCATGCCTGGCATACTTCCCTTCTGCTGTGTGACACACGAGACCATGAAGTCCGAATTGATCAGCTGTCGCCCTGCCGCAAATACACCTATGTTCGGTGAGGATGTGGGCGGCTAAGCGAAGAGCAACACCAATCCGAATGGCCTGTGGGTCTAGTCGAGTGCCCAAGGAGGAATTGGGAACAGCTAACAGGAAATCTCCTGAGTTTGGTGCCTTCACTGCCAGGAGACGAGCTTTGTCCTTTCCTGAGGAGTTGGAGAGCACTGTCTTGGAGATTATTTCCATGATCGGTTTGTCCCAGTGGGACTGTTTTTGTTCTTTGGGAGGAGCTGGTCTTATGGAGGAATCTGTAAGGGTGTCCCACCGAATCGCTGCTTCAGTAAACCTGGTGTCTTGAGCTCCTACCACGTCTCTCAAGCGTTCGGGAACTATCTTCTTGACTAATGCACTGGAAGCCAAACACGAAGACAGAAAAGCAGGTAAAGCAACATGCGTTGCTTTGCGCACCCCTATACCTCCCAGTCGCACTGGGAGGGTTGCCTGATCCCATTGCTCATCCTCTAGTGACAGGTTCAGTGTTGACCTCAGGTGTGCGTCATATTCGTCGAGTGTTGGGTTGTCAAAAGAGGGTGCACACCTCAGGAAGTGAGTCTTGGAATAGTAAGGCACCTTGTGAGGAGATACAGAGCATCATGGGCATCAAGATTGCTTATTATCTCCTCCATTCTCATCAGGTCATTAAATTTATCCTTGAGGACTGTGTCGATGGCCTGGTGACCCAGCGGTGCTCCCAAGAGGGTACTGTTGGACGGAGTGGTAGTAGAGACTTCTGGGAGGATTCTTCGCACAGCATTGATTATTACCTGGTTCGCCGTGATGATTTCACACTTGGAGGGATTGAGGATGAGTCCCAGGTCTTCTCCCTGTGTTTTCATATATACGATATATATATAAATATATATATATATATATATATATATATATATATATATATATATATATATATATATATATATATATATATATATACATATATATATATACATATATATATATATATATATATATATATATATATATATATATATATATATATATATATATATATATATATATATATATATATATATTCTTTCTTCTTTCAACGCACTAGCCATATCCCACTGAGGCAGGGTGGCCCAAAAAGAAAAACAAAAGTTTCGCCTTTTAAATTTAGTAATATATACAAGAGAAGGGGTTACATCTCCATTCAAAGCAGATGAAATTGCAGATCTGGAGAGTGTACAGAGATCCTTTACTGCACGTATAAGTTCTGTCAAGCACCTTAACTACTGGGAACGCTTGGAAGCACTTGACTTGTACTCGTTGGAACGCAGGAGGGAGAGATATATCATAATCTACACTTGGAAAATCTTGGAAGGAATGGTCCCAAATCTGCACACAGAAATCACTCCCTACGAAAGTAAAAGACGGGGCAGGTGATGCAAAATGCCCCCAATTAAAAGTAGGGGCGCCATTGGTACACTAAGGGAAAACACCACAAGTGTCCGGGGTCCAAGACTGCTGAACAGCCTCCCATCAAGCATTAGGGGAATTGCCAACAAGCCCCTGGCTGCCTTCAAGAGAGAGCTGGACAGATACCTAAAGTCAGTGCCGGATCAGCCGGGCTGTGGCTCGTACGTTGGACTGCGTGCGGCCAGCAATAACAGCCTGGTTGATCAGGCCCTGATCCACCGGGAGGCCTGGTCATGGACCGGGCCGCGGGGGCGTTGATCCCCGGAATAACCTCCAGGTAATCTCCAGGTAACCTCCAGGTAACCAGGTAGCCCCTTGCTCCCGGCATTTTAGTCGCCTCTTACGACACACATGGCTTACAGAGGAAGAATTCTGTTCCACTTCCCCATGGAGATAAGAGGAAATAGACAAGAACAAGAACTAGAAAGAAAATAGAAGAAAACCCAGAGGGGTATGTATATATATGCTTGTACATGTATGTGTAGTGTGACCTAAGTGTAAGGAGAAGTAGCAAGATGTACCTGAAATCTTGCAAGTTTATGAGACAGAAAAAAGGACACCAGCAATCCTACCATCATGTAAAACAATTACAGGCTTTCGTTTTACACTCACTTGGCAGGACGGAAGTACCTCCCTGGGTGGTTGCTGTCTACCAACCTACTATATATATATATATTGATTGATGGGATAAAGATAGAAATGTTAAAAGCAGGTGGGGATATAGTTTTTGAGTGGTTGGTGCAATTATTTAATAAATGTATGGAAGAGGGTAAGGTACCTAGGGATTGGCAGAGAGCATGCATAGTTCCTTTGTATAAAGGCAAAGGGGATAAAAGAGAGTGCAAAAATTATAGGGGGATAAGTCTGTTGAGTATACCTGGCAAAGTGTATGGTAGAGTTATTATTGAAAGAATTAAGAGTAAGACGGAGAATAGGATAGCAGATGAACAAGGAGGCTTTAGGAAAGGTAGGGGGTGTGTGGACCAGGTGTTTACAGTGAAACATATAAGTGAACAGTATTTAGATAAGGCTAAAGAGGTCTTTGAGTCATTTATGGATTTGGAAAAGGCGTATGACAGGGTGGATAGGGGGGCAATGTGGCAGATGTTGCAGGTGTATGGTGTAGGAGGTAGGTTACTGAAAGCAGTGAAGAGCTTTTACGAGGATAGTGAGGCTCAAGTTAGAGTATGTAGGAAAGAGGGAAATTATTTCCCAGTAAAAGTAGGCCTTAGACAAGGATGTGTGATGTCACCTTGGTTGCTTAATATTTTTATAGATGGGGTTGTAAGAGAAGTAAATGCGAGGGTCTTGGCAAGAGGCGTGGAGTTAAAAGATAAAGAATCACACATAAAGTGGGAGTTGTCACAGTTGCACTTTGCTGATGACACTGTGCTCTTGGGAGATTCTGAAGAGAAGTTGCAGAGATTGGTGGATGAATTTGGTAGGGTGTGCAAAAGAAGAAAATTAAAAGTGAATACAGGAAAGAGTAAGGTTATGAGGATAACAAAAAGATTAGGTGATGAAAGATTGGATATCAGATTGGAGGGAGAGAGCATGGAGGAGGTGAATGTATTCAGATATTTGGGAGTGGACGTGTCTGCGGATGGGTCTATGAAAGATGAGGTGAATCATAGAATTGATGAGGGGAAAAGGGTGAGTGGTGCACTTAGGAGTCTGTGGAGACAAAGAACTTTGTCCTTGGAGGCAAAGAGGGGAATGTATGAGAGTATAGTTTTACCAACGCTCTTATATGGGTGTGAAGCATGGGTGATGAATGTTGCAGCGAGGAGAAGGCTGGAGGCAGTGGAGATGTCATGTCTGAGGGCAATGTGTGGTGTGAATATAATGCAGAGAATTCGTAGTTTGGACGTTAGGAGGAGGTGCGGGATTACCAAAAATGTTGTCCAGAGGGCTGAGGAAGGGTTGTTGAAGTGGTTCGGACATGTGGAGAGAATGGAGCGAAACAGAATAACTTTAGGAGTATATCAGTCTGTAGTGGAAGGAAGGCGGGGTAGAGGTCGGCCTAGGAAAGGTTGGAGGGAGGGGGTAAAGGAGGTTTTGTGTGCGAGGGGCTTGGACTTCCAGCAGGCATGCGTGAGCGTGTTTGATAGGAGTGAATGGAGACAAATGGTTTTTAATACTTGACGTGCTGTTGGAGTGTGAGCAAAGTAACATTTATGAAGGGGTTCAGGGAAACCGGCAGGCCGGACTTGAGTCCTGGAGATGGGAAGTACAGTGCCTGCACTCTGAAGGAAGGGTGTTAATGTTGCAGTTTAAAAACTGTAGTGTAAAGCACCCTTCTGGCAAGACAGTGATGGAGCGAATGATGGTGAAAGTTTTTCTTTTTCGGGCCACCCTGCCTTGGTGGGAATCGGCCAGTGTGATAATAATAATAAAATATATATATATATATATATATATATAATATATATATATATATATAAATATATATATATATAATATATATATATATATATATATATATATATATATATATATATATATATATATAACAATTCCCACTAATTTTCATCACCATTACCAATAGCTAAAATTATTTCGAAACATTTTTTCTGAGTGGCTGACAAATGATTAAAAATCATCACCTGATAATTACATGACCTCCACCACACTATGAGTGATATGCGTGCAAAATTGAACGTTGCCTGGATTGCCCAGCCATCCCGGTGTCAGACGTGTCCCAACTATTTTTATTTTTGCTTGTGTTGTATATACGCGTTTTTCCAGAGTTTTGTAAAATACTTGAAGTTAGATTGGCAAAATTAAACTTAAAGTATTTTACATTTTGATATTTGTTGATACCAAAATTGTATATTGGTATCAACAAATACCAATATGCAGGAGGACAGATGTATTGTACAGGGAGTCGAAGGGACAGAAACAGGGAGAGAGAGAGAGAGAGAGAGAGAGAGAGAGAGAGAGACAGAGAGAGAGAGAGAGAGACAGAGATAGAGAGGGAGATGAGAAGTAAAGTTGTAAGCCAGAAGACTTAAATAAAGAAAAGAGGGGAAGTGACAAGAAAGAATGCTTAATTACAGGTGTCGCCATCATGGTTCATGCCACCGAGGTGTGTTGCTATTTTTTAGTGTAGACAACGGTACGGCAAGGCAGTATACTCTCTATTTGAATGATAAAATTAGGTATATTCCTTCATATGTCATATATTTCCAACTGTATATATATATATATATATATATATATATATATATATATATATATATATATATATATATATATATATATATATATATATATATATATATATATATGTCGTGCTGAATAGGTAAAACAGACCAATTAATAAGAACTCAAAATTAAGTCCTTTCTAAAATTTTATCTTGTACGTTTAAAGATATATTGTTTTCATTTATATTAATGTGAAAATTAGTAATTTTGTATCAAAGGAACCTTAGAAAACTTACCTAGCCTTATTTTAACAATCGCAATTTAATTTAACCTAATCCAACTAAATATATTTTAGATAAAGTTGCAACAATTTAATAATAAACAAACACAGTGAAATATATTTTTTTTGCTTAGGTTCAGAATGATTTTTGCGAAATTACTGCATACACAAATTTTCGCTTGTCTTATTCGGCAAGAAGAGCGTTGCTATTTAAGTCAAAATCGCCTCCGGATGCAACTTCCCAACAATTCCAGGAACAGCTTTTGAAAATAGATCACTGTCTGGAAAATCTTCCAGCTCCTGCCCCAAACATCTTGCTGCTGGGGGATGTCAACTCAAGGCACCTAAAATGGAGGAATGTAAGAAATAATGTTGTAGCAAAGATAACACCAGGAGGCAGCTCAGATGAAAACTCGCACACACATGAACTATTAAATCAGCACCAAATTCACCTTAAACCAGCAAATAATAGAGCCAACAAGACTGGAGAATACACTGGACCTCATCTTCGCTAACAATGGTGATCTGATATGAAATATTACCATATCAAAGGCAATATATTCAGATCACAGCATAATAGAGGTTCAGACAGGTAAATGCATGTGCGGGGCCCCAGACCAACAAAATGTCATCAGTCACGAGGGAACCTTCACCAAATTCAACTTCAATAACAAACATAAGGTGGGAAAAAGTCAACCAGGTCCTAAATGATATAAACTGGGAAGATAACCTAAGCAACACGAATCCAAACCTATGTCTTGAACAAATTAGCTCTGTTGCACTCGAGGTATGCTCAAAGCATATTCCCGTAAGGAAAGGGAAGAGAAGATGTAAACTAGAAAGAGAAAGGCGCTCCCTGTACAGGCGAAGGCGCAGATTAACAGAGTCGCTAAAAGAAGCCACTATATCTGCACTACGAAGAGAGGCACTGATCAGAGAAATAGCAAACATTGAACTTAAGGTAAAGGAATCTTACAGGAGTCAAGAAACGCGGGAAGAACTAAAAGTCATAAATGAAATTGAAAGATACCCAAAATATTTCTTTTCTTATGCCAAATCTAAGTCGAGAACAACATCCAGTATTGAGCCCCAACTTAGACGAGATGGGTCCTACACAGATGACAGCAAGGAAATGAGTGAGCTACTCGGTTTTTAGTGAGCCGCTGTCCAGACTGAGATTCGAAGACCTAATGATTTTTTTATTAGCAAGACACAGAATTTGGTAGAATCAGACCTATCTGATATTATCCTGACGCCAAATGACTTCGAAAAGGCGATAAATGACATGCCCATGCACTCTGCCCCTGGCCCAGACTCACGGAACTCCGTGTTCATCAAGAACTGCAAGAACCCCCTATCATATGCTTTTAACATCCTATGGAGAAAGAGCATGGACATAGGGGTCGTTGCACAGCTGCTAAAACCAGCAGACATAGCCCCACTCCACAAAGAGGGCAGTAAAGTAATAGCAAAGAACTACAGACCGATAGCGATAACATCCGATTCACAAATAGTATGTTAAAGCTTTCACTAATGTGATCATGGTGTAATAGCGCACAAAATGCGTGATAAAGGAATAACAGGAAAAGTTGGTAGATGGATATATAATTTCCTTACAAATAGAACACAAAGAATAGTAATAAACAGAGTAAAGTCTGAGGCGGCTGCTGTGAAAAACTCTGTTCCACAAGGCACAGTACCCGCTCCCATCCTGTTCCTCATCCTCATATCTGACATAGACAAGGATGTAAGCCACAGCACCGTGTCTTCCTTTGCAGATGACACCCGAATCTGCATGACGGTGTCCTCCACTGAAGACACTGCAAAATTCCAGGCGGACATCAACCAGATCTTCAAATGGGCCTCAGAAAATAATATGAAGTTCAATGATGAAGAATTTCAATTACTCCGATATGGAAAACGTGAAGAAATTAAAACTATATCGGAGTATGAAACAAATTCCAGCCACACAATAGAGCGATAAACTAATGTAAAAGACCTGGGAGTGATAATGTCAGAGGATCTCACTTTCAAAGACCACAACATTGTATCAATCGCATCTGCTAGAAAAATGACAGAATGGATAATGAGAACCTTCAAAACTAGGGATGCCAAGCCCATGATGACATTCTTCAGGTCGCTTGTTCTATCTAGGCAGGAATATTGTTGCACACTAACAGCACCATTCATGGCAAGTGAAATTGCTTATCTGGAAAAAGTGTAGAGAACCTTCACGGCACAAATAACTGCGATACAACACCTCAGTTACTGGGAACTCTCGACGTTTCTCAACCTGTACTCCCTACAACGCAGGCGGGAGAGATACATGATTATATACACTTGGAAAATCCTAGAGGAATTAGTACCAAACTTACACACGAAAATCACTCCCTGTGAAAGCAAAAGACTCGGCAGACGATGCAACATCCCTTCATTGAAAAGCAGGGGCGCCACTAGCACGATAAGGGACAACACAATAAGTGTCAGGGGCCCAAAACTCTTCAACTGCCTTCCAGCATACATAAGGGGGATTACCAATAGACCCCTGGCTGTCTTCAGGAAGGTGCTGGACAGGCACCTGAAGTCAATACCTGACCAGACAAACTCTGGTTCGTACGTCGGGTTGCGTGCGACCAATAGTAAAATCCTGGTTGATCCGGTCCTGATCTACCATGAGGCCTGATCACAGATCGGGCAGCGGGGGCGTTGTTTAGCCAAATTGCTTTCATTTTTTTAATTATCTATATTTGTTTAAAGTTTTGATCACTTAGATTCATTAGTCTCAATGTTTTTCTGATGACTTTATTTTCAAATTGTTCAAAGTTTCTCTTTATTTAATAATAATAATAATAATAATAATAATAATAATAATAATAATAATAATAATAATAATAATAATAAATTATAATAATAATAATAATAATAATAATAATAATAATAATAATAATAATAATAATAATAATAATAATAATAATAATAATAATAATAACAATAATAATAATAACAATAATAATAATAATAATAACAATAATAATAATAATAATAATAATAATAATAATAATAATAATAATAATAATAATAATAATAATAATAATAATAATAATAAATTATAATAATAATAATAATAATAATAATAATAATAATAATAATAGTAATAATAATTATAATAATAATAATAATAATAATAATAATAATTACAAAAAGAAGAAAAGAAGAAAGAGACGAAGAAGAGTAATAATAACGGTAATGCAGTAGTTTACCAGCAGTGTTCTGACATCTCTGTAGTTCATCTACGTAAGTTCACTCGATATTTGTGTCTATCTTCCTTGATACTTTCAAGACTAAAATGTTTGTGAATGTCCACCATTTCTATGTCCAATGTTGTGTGTGTGTGTGTGTGTGTGTGTGTGTGTGTGTGTGTGTGTGTGTGTGTGTGTGTGTGTGTGTGTGTGTGTGTAACAGGTGGCCTGGAAGCACTAATGCTCCACTAAATGCTTCACTCTCCTCCTTAGAGAACTTCGAATACCAATTTAAACTTAATTATCCACAAATACTTGCATATTAAACACCACTATTTAGAAAGCAGTTATGTTTTAACAGTCTCTCTCTCTCTCTCTCTCTCTCTCTCTCTCTCTCTCTCTCTCTCTCTCTCTCTCTCTCTCTCTCTCTCTCTCTCTCTCTCTCTCTCTCTCTCTTTCTCTATCTGTCACTGCCTGTGTCCAGTTGGCTCTGTCACTCTGTCACTACTTGCTTTGCGTGATATCACTCAACCATTGATCAGCTCTACAGTCTCACTCACAGCTCAAGGTGTGAGGAATTACCTTCCGTAACCGAGCAAAATCACCCAATCTAACTTTCTCTTCTACCACCACCACAGTCACAAACACTACTATCACCACCGCCATTATCACCACTACTACTACCACCATCACCACTACCACCTCACTGGTGCTCTCCCCATGTCCAGTACATATTGTTTCGTGTTTGTCACTGATTAAAATGCGAAAATCTCATCCAGCTCCTCAGAGATGGGGCGCGTACCATATATATATATATATATATATATATATATATATATATATATATATATATATATATATATATATAGAGAGAGAGAGAGAGAGAGAGATCGCAGTCTCAGCAGGACTCGATACTGATACTGGGACAGAAAGATTCCCAGGCAGCGCTCTTATCCACTCGGCCACACAAGTAAGTTTATTCAGGTATACACAAATACGGTTACATAGAATTATCATACATAGCAGTATATGTGTAGAGAACCTGGGATAACCCAAAAAAGTCAGACAGAGTGACTTATTTCCATTGGGGTCCTTTTACCTTATTATTATAATATAAAGGTTATAATATTTTCTTATTATTCTATAATGAAGATAACATGTTATTATCATACTAAAAAGACTATCTACTACACGAGGGTCATTAAGACTATCTTCTACACGAGGGTCATTACTAGGAATAAGGTAAAATTTACACGTATGTTAGCTAAAAAATAGAAAATCATTCCCCTCCCTTTCTGTAGCTACATTCATCAGACACCTTTTGGCAGTCTTCTTGAACTGGTTCATGCTATGACTGGCTTTGACATGTGCGGGTAATCTGTCCCATTCCTTTATTGCTGTACAATAAAAGGTGTTTGAAGCCTGGCCAATGACTGTGGGTACTACAAAGTTGTGCTCTCTCCCCCTAGTACTATGATTGCTTTGGTTCCCAACCTTGACAAAATTGACAGTAAGATATTCTGGACACTGTTTGTGAGCAATTTTATAAACATGATTTAGCTTCAGTTGTTTTACTCTGATAGATTTATTATGTGAGCAATAGGGATTGACAGTTCAGAAGCACCATCTCTTAGGAACTTAGACGGGATGTTATCAGGGCCTGTGCTCTTAGTTAGGTTTAACCTGCTTAGTTCTTTTTGAATAAAGTCATGAGATACACTTACTAGTTGACAACTGTTTGGGGTTACCCCTTTATTGGTATAGTATGTTTGAAACTTATCAGAGTCTGTGTTAAAGGTATTTGATGCAGCTGGTAGTTTACTTACTAGTGTTGAGGCAACAGATGTGTAGTAGGAATTAAAGCAATTTGCCACCTTAGATGTTTCGTGGCATACCTCATTATCGATAATGAGTACTATGTTAGACCTATCTACTGGCTTATGGCTATACCCCAACTGTTTTAGTTGTTGCCAGAGCTTTCTGGGGTTATGCTTATACTCTTCAATTTTTGAGCAGTAGTGCTTTGCCTTTGCTCCTTTTATAAGTCTCTGCACTCTGTTCCTCACCCTTTGGAATTCATTTAGTGCTGCAATATCCTGTCTGTTTGCTTTAAATCTTTTTAGCAGCTGGTCTCTGAATTTCATATTATCTAATATCTCAGTAGTCATCCAGGGTTCAGTTCTTCGTTTAATCCTAACCTCTTTAACTGGTGCAATATTATCAAGGATGGTAGTGAACATTGTTTTGAATTTTTCCCAGGCATCGTTTACGTCCATGCAACTTGTTATCTCTGTCCAGTCACAATTGTGTAGCCTATTTACCAGTGTTTATTTAATGTAGTTTCTAGTTGACCTCATTTTTATTGTCCTTTGTAGGCCTATCCTATCCCTAATGATTTTCCTGGTGCAGTAAATGATGAAATGATCACTAAGGCCTGTGGTAATGACGCCTGACTGACTAATGTTCTCAGAGCGGTTACAAAGTATGTGGTCAATTAGGGTGGCTGAGAACTGTGTGATCCGGGTTGGTATATTAATCAGTTGAGTGTAACTATTTAAACCTAGAATTTGCTTATATCTTTTGCATAGCCCGTTATTTTGCTGCTGAAAACAGATATTAAAGTCACCCAGTATTATTGTCTCGCAATTGTTTTCAAGTCCGGTCAAGACTCTGGAAAAGTCTTCTAAGAACTGGTCCTGGGTGGGAGGGCGGTAACTAGTTCCTACTAAGATGGGTTTGGTCTTGGGAAGCAGCACTTCAAACCATAGAATCTCCAGTTTATTGTTATTTAAATCAGGTCTTGGGTTGTAAGCTAAGTAGACACATACTCCACCACCTTTTCTGTTTCTATCTAAGCCACATAAACTGGGCAGCCTGGTTCACAAGCAGTATCCGAGGACATACGGTGGTGTGGATGCCTCTGAACTAATTTCATAATACTCCCTGCTTGGTGTACTAGCCCAGCGAGCAGTATTTTATATTACTGTACCCACGAACGAGTGGTATTGGGTACAATAATATAAAATACTGCTCGCTGGGCTAGTACACCAAACAGGAAGTAGAATGAAATTAGCTCAGAGGCATCCACACCACCGTATGTCCTCGGATTACGGGTAAAGCACCTAGCTTGGCTGGATGCGTCATTCTTGAGAATTGTGGGTCTCGTGGACTAGAGCGTCATGTGTATTTCGCTCACCATGAGGCGGGCCAAAGCAGCATGGGTTCGACTCCTTGGTTAGTCGCAATGTTGTTATATATATATATATATATATATATATATATATATATATATATATATATATATATATATATATATATATATATATATATATATATATATATATATATATATAAAGTTGATCATTTTAAGAAAAAACTTTAATTTCTTTCTCAAAAAGGACAGCGAGGATCCTTCACACGCAGAAAATAAAAACTCTTTGATGACAATAATGCCCAGAAAATAATCCAATTTGGACTTCGTTAAACCCAACAGTTTATTACTGTAACGGATAATAGTGGAAATAATGATGGTTATTTGAAGACATGTGAAGGTTAATACTTCCGAGATGTGAAGTTTGTGTGTGTGTGTACTAACCTATATGCTGATTGCAGGGGTCGAATCACATCTCAACCCCTGCAATCACATGTAGGTGAGTATACACACACACACACACACACACACACACACACACACACACACACACACACACACACAATCAATAAATCAATCTGAAAGTTCCTTCAGTTTAAACGACAAATAACTTAAAGCATCGGAAAAGAAAAAGCCTCCAGAGTTTATATCACATCAAATTTCTCCACAGTGATTCATGCACAAAACATCTCACCAGGTTAACAAGGCATCAACCACCCAAAAACTACGACTTAATATAATAATTCATCAATCCCATCTACCCCTTCTTACCCACAGCCGTCTATCCCTTTTCTCTCGTCCACTGAGCTATCACTACAAGGAATCTGTTGCTTCTTATCCCACAATGCAATTCTTTGATGTCCTCGTCATCCTTCTCAAGTCTCGGGTCTCAGACCGACTGATTTAATATAACACATTTCTTGTGGTGGAATACGACAGAAATTCTTATTTCGCTTTTGTTTCCTCAGTTTCACATTTATGTAAAGTTGAGTAGCAACTGCACACTTCAAGGGTGCCAACACTTGTAAAATAGTGAAAACCCAGTGATGGACTGCACTACTCACGAATGAAGCAATGCACTACTCACCTACCAGTCAAACACTGCACTACTCACGAATAAAGCAATGCACTACTCACCTACCAGTCAAACACTGCACTACTCACGAATAAAGCAATGCACTACTCACCTACCAGTCAAACACTGCACTACTCACGAATAAAGCAATGCACTACTCACCTACCAGTCAAACACTGCACTACTCACGAATAAAGCAATGCACTACTCACCTACCAGTCAAACACTGCACTACTCACGAATAAAGCAATGCACTACTCACCTACCAGTCAAACACTGCACTACTCACGAATAAAGCAATGCACTACTCACCTACCAGTCAAACACTGCACTACTCACGAATAAAGCAATGCACTACTCACCTACCAGTCAAACACTGCACTACTCACGAATAAAGCAATGCACTACTCACCTACCAGTCAAACACTGCACTACTCACGAATAAAGCAATGCACTACTCACCTACCAGTCAAACACTGCACTACTCACGAATAAAGCAATACATTACTCACCTACGTATCCTGGTAATCTTAGCCTCCATGTCACCCAGGTAGTTGGTAAGGGCAGTGACGACCTGTCGTTCCAGGGCGAACACTGCCGTCAGGTCGTGGATGGAGGTATAGACTTCCGCCTCCACCGGGAAGAGAGCCCCCATTCCTAGCAGGAGGAAGAAAAGGACCCAGCACGACCGCATCTGTGTAGGAGTGAATTCGTGAACTATTAGTAAGGCTAGATTAGTGAGGGTAAATTGGTGATAGGTCTATCAGCGGTCCGTGCAGGCTTTTCTTATATTCTCGATACCACACAATGCGCGTAAAATAAATAAATAAATTCATGTTGAGCGCCATAACCAAATGGGCAAGACGTGGTGGAGGCTTGATCCTCCGTCTGCTGAGCGCCAAACAGAAGCCCTTTCTATTCGTACTCACTACTGGGTTCTGTCAGTTGCCGGAGACTCAACAAGTGACAGATGCTTGAAGCCTCCGTGGCTTCAGGCATGGAATAAGGCCCTCTGGCGCACACTGGTCACAGATGGTAGGTGTTCAGTCTCTGTTGCTCTCTCTCTCTCTCTCTCTCTCTCTCTCTCTCTCTCTCTCTCTCTCTCTCTCTCTCTCTCTCTCTCTCTCTCGACTCTCTCTCTCTCTCTCTCTCTCGTCTCTCTCTCTCTCTCTCTCTCTCTCTCTCTCTCTCTCTCTCTCTCTCTCTCTCTCTCTCTCTCTCTCTCTACGTCTTTAGCTAAGTACGTGACAAGCACACATGGTGATATGCACCAGGGTTTAATCTGTTGACACACACACACACACACACACAACACACACACACACACACACACACACACACACACACACACACACACACACATATATATATATATATATATATATATATATATATATATATATATATATGTATGTATATACATGTATATATATTCAAATTTTGGTAATGGTCTTCTAACACGTGACTTTGGGAAGTCAACAGCATGAAGGAATTAAAATCATGAAAATGGAGGCCAAGGAAGGAAAACCCAAGAGAGAAAGAATACAGTGAGAGGAAAACGAAGGGATGCCTCTTCACCTCACACCAGGAGAAGAACCTGGGAATAACAAAACATATCTTCAGAGTCACACACAAAAAATCACATACCATTCACGGCGAACAGAAATCTTACGAACGTGAGAACTGCCTTTAACTACCCATTTAGTCATTCGAGACGCTGTGTATCGAGAATATGACATTTTGTATCAAGAATATGATAATATGTATCATGAACGTGACACTATGTTTCAAGAACATTTCACCATTTATGAAGAATAAGACACTATATATTAAATATATGACACTATAATCAAGAATATGAAACAATGAATCAAGAACATGACTCCGTGTATCAAGAATATCAGACAGCCATGGAGTACGCAAAACCATGTTATCGAGTACGTAATAATAAGATTTAAAGCCTATCGGAGCCGAGAGAAAATGTACTCTTGGGATTAACTCAAGGAACTGGATCTCCCACTACTGAGGGGAAGGAAACTCTGGGGTGAAATGAAAAAAAAATAAAAAGTAATTAGTGGACAAGGACATGGTTATTTGATTTCAAATAACAAAAACTCGGACGACGAAGGATACGAGGAAACACTTTTTAACTAGAAGCCCAGGGGGGAAAAAGAGTGGAACGAGCTGGGTGATGAGGCGATGGAGGCAAACTTCAAGCACAGCTTCAGGAACAGGTAAGATGGAGAACACCACTGGGTATGCGAACTCTCCCACGTCTCTTGGGAGCTCTCCTCCTCTCTTGCAGGCTCTCCTCCTCTCTTCTCTTGAGAGCTCTCAGCGTGATAGAGGCTGTGGCGCTGAACACTTATCAAAACTGAGGTGCTGACCACCTCGAAGTCTTTTCTTCAAGGCTGAGGGACTGATCATCCTCGCATATAACTCTTCGCTGCTTCTGCTGCTACCAAAGAACCCGGGTTTAATCATCAGGTGAGACGGAACTTACAGTAAGTTGAGCTACACCTCCTGCCACTCTTCACCTAGCAGTAAATATGCAGGTAAAAGTTGTGGGTCGTATCCTAAGGACGATGAGAAGGAACCAACGGATATAAGCCACACTGTTTGGCTTTCTTGGGTTATCCTGGGTTAGTAGCCTTTCGAGAAGGGTATTTAAAGAGAGTCTTTTTTGAAACAAACTTCACGTCTTGTACCGAGCTATCATTCAAGTCACGCCCGTGAATGCTTACCCTCCGCCTTGCTTCGCAAGACGTAAAAATAAAAGGCAAATGAAGATCCTCAGTTCACTCGTCAAGACGATTACTGCTGGAGAGATAGTCACGGACAAAACATATTAGCTTGTTTGGCAATCAGCCAGAGTTTGTAATTGGCACTTCCTATGTTGCTATCACTTCCTGGGTGCTACCTGCCTCTACTCACTTCCTTTTGGCCCCATCTTCTTTCCCCTTCCAAGTTCCACTACCAGTGACGTTCTACCCTGGCAGCCCGACCTGAGGCCAAACTTCTCTTTCTTGACTGCTCGGTCAAGCTAAGACATGAACACCACACATGAAGGAAGGATGGAGAAGAGTTATCCACATAAATGAATAAGAAACGAAGACCCCTAAAAAAAAAAATCTGTGCCCATTTTTATAGGTGATTTCGTTAGTTAATGTTCAACAAGTTGATCTTAAACCCATTCAGTAATAAAAATTGCAAAATTTAAGTTATGCTAGGTTAGGTCGGGTTATATTAAATGAAGTCTGGTTTGGTCCGGGTTAGTTAGGTTAAGTTAGGTTATGTTATGTTTGGGTAAGTTCCTGGAGAGCGAAACGTTGCCAAAATAAAATGTCACATTAGTTGCACTTGTGTCCTTTCACCTAACATATTCTCGGCAATTCTACCAACGTTAATACAAGTTATGTTTGATATGATTATTTCTCGAACTCGTAATTATAGTTTAATTAATAAGTTCTGGTTTAATAATCCCAAAGTATTTTATTACAAATTAAATGAATCCATATGTATATATATATATATATATATATATATATATATATATATATATATATATATATATATATATATATATATATATATATATATATATATATATATATATATATACATATATATATATATATATATGTATATATATATATATATATATATATATATATATATATATATATATATATATATATATATATATATATATATATATATATATATCCATATATATATATATATATATATATATATATATATATATATATATATATATATATATATATATATATATATATATATATATATATATATATATATATATATATATATATATATATATATATATATATATATATATATATATATATATATATATATATATATATATATATATATATATATATATATATATATATATATATATATATATATATATATATATATATATATATATATATATATATATATATATATATATATATGTATATATATATATATATGTCGTGCCGAATATGTAAAACTGGTCAATTAACAAGAACTCATTTAAAATTAAGTCCTTTCTAAAAATTTCTCTTATACGTTTAAAGATATAATTTTTTCATTAATGTTGATGTAAAAATTTATAATTTTGCACCAAAAGGAACTAAGAAAAATTACCTAACCTTATTATAACAAGCGCAATTTATTTTAGCCTAACCCAACTAAATATATTTTAGATTTTTTTACAATAATTTAATACTAAACAAACACAGTGAAATATTTTTTTTTCGTTAGGTTCAGAATGATTTTGGCGAAATTATTGCATACACAAATTTTCACTTGTCCTATATGGCAAGATGAGTGTTGCTATTTAAGCCAAGATCGCAAGTTCTGCCTATTCGGCACGACATATATATATATATATATATATGGCCCGATCGCTGAAAAGGTGCTTGCCAACATGCTCAGGGCTGCAACATCAGATAAGGAGATTACCCATCTCCAGGCTGTGAGCGCACATCACTCCGGGGACTTCCTCCAAACAGTTCCCATATCGGCAATGGGAACGCGACTCGACCCTAAGATCCTCCGTATTGCAGTGGCTCTGCGCCTTGCTGCCCCAATTCACACAGAATATACGTGTATTTGTGGCGAAGCGCAAGGAGACCAATACGGTCTACATGGTCTTAACTGTTCCAAAACCAAGGGCTGGCATGCAAGACACAATGAGGTCAACGACATCATTAAGAGAACGCTTGCTACAGCTGGATGCCCAGCCGAGAGGGAGCCCCGATCGCTAGCAGCCAACAATACCCACAACCCAGCAAACTGCCCTGAAGGGATCACCATCTATCCTTGGAAGAATGGCAAACTCTTAGCATGGGACTATACCTGTGTGTCCACACTGGCTGACACCTATATCCATCACAATGTGGGGCGACAGGGAGGAGCTGCTGACCACAGGGAGGAGTACAAGATCAGCAAGTACAGGGACATAAGCCAACAGTATCAATTTGTCCCAGTGGGATCAGAGACCTTGGGATCATGGGGAAAAATGCCACACGTTTCCTTAAAGAATTGGGTTCCAGACTCATCGACACCACCAGGGACCCAAGGGCAGCCACTTTCATGTTCCAGCGCCTCAGCATAGCCATCCAGAGGGGAAATACTTGCTGCATACTTGGCTCGCGTCCAGCCTCGGAGCAGCTGAAGGAAATTCATGATCTTTGATACATTGTGCCATTGTATTCATGTTTATGTTTTTCTGTGAATGTATTCTGTTTACTAGTAAATGTTCACAAAGAATATCAAATATAGGGGGTGGTAGGAGAAGAAAATATTCAAACAGCTCCGGGGAGAACCTTGAGTTTTCCCTGAAGTACGTTTATTGTCTTCTCTGAGGATGAGGGTCCCCAGTCCAGCCGTAGAGGTGGTACTTCCCTACATTATTTAATATATATATATATATATATATATATATATATATATATATATATATATATATATATATATATATATATATATATATATGTATGTATATATATATATATATATATATATATATATATATATATATATATATATATATATATATATATATATATATATATATTATTTTTATTGTTAGGTAAGACACATATGCAACAGTTAGACAACTTTATTCCGAAACGTTTCGCCTACACAGTAGGCTTCTTCAGTCGAATACAGAAAGTAGGCAGGAACAGTAGAGATGTGAAGACGATGTAATCAGTCCATCACCCTTAAAGTCGTAGAATTTGAGGTTGTCAGTCCCTCGGCCTGGAGAAGTTCAGTTCCATAGTCAGGAACTATCTGAAGATCAAGCGACAGTGCGGAGACTTAAATACTGTCGGAAGGAGAGGTGCAGGGTAGTAGTAGTAGTAGTAGTAGTAGTAGTGAGAGGCAACTGAGAGGTCATGTCCCTCTCAGATCCAACCCTTCTCACTTGAAAAGCTTGTCCAAGGTGTTTTCTGTACCAAGATGCCACGTGTTGCAGTGTCTGACAGAAAACACCTTGGACAAGCTTTTCAAGTGAGAAGGGTTGGATCTGAGAGGGACATGACCTCTCAGTTGCCTCTCACTACTACTACTACTACTACTACTACTACCCTGCACCTCTCCTTCCGACAGTATTTAAGTCTCCGCACTGTCGCTTGATCTTCAGATAGTTCCTGACTATGGAACTGAACTTCTCCAGGCCGAGGGACTGACAACCTCAAATTCTACGACTTTAAGGGTGATGGACTGATTACATCGTCTTCACATCTCTACTGTTCCTGCCCACTTTCTGTATTCGACTGAAGAAGCCTACTGTGTAGGCGAAACGTTTCGGAATAAAGTTGTCTAACTGTTGCATATGTGTCTTACCTAACAACCTGTCGGTATTGTATACCATTTTGATGTTCATATTATTTTTATTATTATCACACTGGCCGATTCCCACCAAGGCAGGGTGGCCCGAAAAAGAAAAACATTCACCATCATTCACTCCATCACTGTCTTGCCAGAAGGGTGCTTTACACTACAGTTTTTAAACTGCAACATTAACACCCCTCCTTCAGAGTGCAGGCACTGTACTTCCCATCTCCAGGACTCAAGTCCGGCCTGCCGGTTTCCCTGAACCCCTTCATAAATGTTACTTTGCTCACACTCCAACAGCACGTCAAGTATTAAAAACCATTTGTCTCCATTCACTCCTATCAAACACGCACACGCATGCCTGCTGGAAGTCCAAACCCCTCGCACACAAAACCTCCTTTACCCCCTCCCTCCAACCTTTCCTAGGCAGACCCCTACCCCGCCTTCCTTCCACTACAGACTGATACACTCTTGAAGTCATTCTGTTTCGCTCCATTCTCTCTACATGTCCGAACCACCTCAGCAACCCTTCCTCAGCCCGCTGGACAGCAGTTTTGGTAATCCCGCACCTCCTCCTAACTTCCAAACTACGAATTCTCTGCATATATTCACACCACACATTGCCCTCAGACATGACATCTCCACTGCCTCCAGCTTTCTCCTCGCTGCAACATTCATCACCCATGCTTCACACCCATATAAGAGCGTTGGTAAAACTATACTCTCATACATTCCCCTCTTTGCCTCCAAGGACAAAGTTCTTTGTCTCCACAGACTCCTAAGTGCACCACTCACCCTTTTCCCCTCATCAATTCTATGATTCACCTCATCTTTCATAGACCCATCCGCTGACACGTCCACTCCCAAATATCTGAATACATTCACCTCCTCCATACTCTCTCCCTCCAATCTGATATCCAATCTTTCATTACCTAATCTTTTTGTTATCCTCATAACCTTACTCTTTCCTGTATTCATTTTTAATTTTCTTCTTTTGCACACCCTACCAAATTCATCCACCAATCTCTGCAACTTCTCTTCAGAATCTCCCAAGAGCACAGTGTCATCAGCAAAGAGCAACTGTGACAACTCCCACTTTATGTGTGATTCTTTATCTTTTAACTCCACGCCTCTTGCCAAGACCCTCGCATTTACTTCTCTTACAACCCCATCTATAAATATATTAAACAACCATGGTGACATCACACATCCTTGTCTAAGGCCTACTTTTACTGGGAAATAATTTCCCTCTTTCCTACATACTCTAACTTGAGCCTCACTATCCTCGTAAAAACTCTTCACTGCTTTCAGTAACCTACCTCCTACACCATACACCTGCAACATCTGCCACATTGCCCCCCTATCCACCCTGTCATACGCCTTTTCCAAATCCATAAATGCCACAAAGACCTCTTTAGCCTTATCTAAATACTGTTCACTTATATGTTTCACTGTAAACACCTGGTCCACACACCCCCTACCTTTCCTAAAGCCTCCTTGTTCATCTGCTATCCTATTCTCCGTCTTACTTTTAATTCTTTCAATAATAACTTTACCATACACTTTACCAGGTATACTCAACAGACTTATCCCCCTATAATTTTTGCACTCTCTTTTGTCCCCTTTGCCTTTATACAAAGAAACTATGCATGCTCTCTGCCAATCCCTAGGTACCTTACCCTCTTCCATACATTTATTAAATAATTGCACCAACCACTCCAAAACTATATCCCCACCTGCTTTTAACTTTTCTATCTTTATCCCATCAATCCCGGCTGCCTTACCCCCTTTCATTTTACCTTCTGCCTCACGAACTTCCCCCACACTCACAACTGGCTCTTCCTCACTCCTACAAGATGTTATTCCTCCTTGCCCTATACACGAAATCACATCTTCCCTGTTTTCATCAACATTTAACAATTCGTCAAAATATTCCCTCCATCTTCCCAATACCTCTAATTCTCCATTTAATAACTTTCCTCTTCTATTTTTAACTGACAAATCCATTTGTTCTCTCTCTCTCTCTCTCTCTCTCTCTCTCTATATATATATATATATATATATATATATATATATATATATATATATATATATATATATATATATAAACACTGATCTCTGGCTGAAGGAGACTCGAACCTACTAACCTTAGGACAAGGTACGCAGTGCTTTACCAATCTACCCACACTGGACCAATACCTTGGCCTGTAGCATGCGCTACACGTTTGATCCAAGGCAGCCAGCTTTCAGGGAGAAGGCTTACAGCTTTTCATCTCATCCCCTGCATGCCTAAGGTTCGTAGGTTCGAGTCTCCTTCAGCCAGAGATCAGTGTTTGTGTATATTTCGCATGCTCTCGCGAATTCCTTGCATTGTTCAAATCTCTAGTAACTCTGATGCATGCAGGGGATGAGATGAAAAGCTGTAAGCCTTCTCCCTGAAAGCTGGCTGCCTTGGATCAAACGTGTAGCGCATGCTACACGCCAAGGTATTGGTCCAGTGTGGGTAGATTGGTAAAGCACTGCGTACCTTGTCCTAAGGTTCGTAGGTTCGAGTCTCCTTCAGCCAGAGATCAGTGTTTGTGTATATTTCGCATGCTCTCGCGAATTCCTTGCATATATATATATATATATATATATATATATATATATATATATATATATATATATATATATATATATATATAATTTACAGTGATGTTATGACGCAATTAAGGTGTTCGTCATAGATGGAGCAGGTGGACTCGATGTGCTAGTTTAGCCGTCCCAGGTCACCTCTTGACCTAGTTGCCAGTGCGATTCGTCTGTATATGTGTTTGTAGGTTACTCACCCAACTATAACTTGCTTAGAGGACTCACGAAATCTTAATGACACGATTGCAAACAACCATATCATGAGCGTGGTTTGAACTCATGGTATGGTTTGGTTAGAGGATTTGGAGTAGAGATACAGCTCCTGGCCCCTGCCCTGTCCATAACTGGACTGTTGTATTTTGGTTCTTTGCCTCTCCAGATATAGTTCATTAACTCGTTAATCCATGTATGGATTCTGTTTTTAACATCTAACGAATGTTAGATGCTAAAAACAAGTCTCACACTGCCAGATGTAACCCACCATAACGAAAAATATTTCGTTATGGACGATGTATTTATAAGTTAGCATATGTTATCTAACCTTCACACGTGGTGATTGACACGCGTGAAGGTCGGGTCAGCTACGGCAGCAACTTCAGGCTTACCCGCAAAGATAGTTGATGGTGCTGTTGTGGCATCAACGACTACTGGCTTATCCCGAAAAATGGGTAATTGATGGCCCTGTTGAGGGCCACTAAAGCAGCGATCACTGGCATATTCTTGGGGGTTCTGAATTTTTGTCTTTAGCTGGGTATAATCATTGTAAAAAAAATGAAACTGTGAGATCGTTAGCAAATCCGTTGGACTGAAGAAAGATAACGAATGTGATATTTTGTATTAAGGTACGTCAGGGCTTCTCCATCGTTGTCAACTTCTTGTAGTAACATTTCCATCGTGGTTCCACATCTGCCACACGAGACTTAATTATGGTCATCACCGGAGGATGCTATGTTCCACTTCTGAAGACCGCTAAGTCACGCTCACTCTCCGGCAGTCTGATAGATTGTATTGTTTACCAGTCAGCAAACCGACTTTACTGGCGATTTCTTTCAGTCTCCGGCAATGTCTCTCTCTCTCTCTCTCTCTCTCTCTCTCTCTCTCTCTCTCTCTCTCTCTCTCTCTCTCTCTCTCTCTCTCTCTCTCTCTCTCTCTCTTATTCTCCTCTCCTTTCTAAAATGTTTTCTGTTAATTCGGGTATTATTTATTTCTTTTTAAGTTGTAGTTAATCAGTCCCACAAAATTTTATTCCTGTACTTTGCTTTCATTTCTTCTTTCATGTTACTCTTCCTGTAAAACTTCTGTTCTTGTTTTTTTTTTTTTTGTTTGTGGAACGTAGAATTACCCTCATGTGTGTAACTCATTATTGTTAATTGTTGAGACTGTTTCAGAGTATGGAACAGAACTTTTCTCCAGGCTGAGGGACTGACAACCTCAAATCTACAACTTTTAGAGTTGAAGAATTGAGACAATTATGCAACACATGGGAATCTTTATTGAAGAAAAGTTTCGCCACACAGTGGCTTCATCAGTACAAAGACTTCAACGCTTGCCCAACCTTTGGACGACGACCTACTTACACTAGTGGCAGGTCCCACTGTGATCCCGCCTCCTCCTGCTTCAACTCATCTCACAGCAGTATATAAGCAACCTCTCTGGCCCTGTGCTGCACTTCCTACAAGAGTGATAGACTGAACACATCGATCCCAGGTTGAGGGACTGATTACCTCAAACTTCTACTATCCTTACCCATTTCTACTTTGTATTGGACTGATGAAGCCACTGTGTGGCGAAACGTTTCTTCAATAAAGATTCCCATGTGTTGCATAAGTGTCTCAATTCTTCAACTTGTCGGTTCTCAAAACCATTCATCACAACTTTAAGATTGATGGACTGATTACATCGTCTTCACATCTCTACTGCTCCTGCCTACTTTCTGTATTCGACTGAAGAAGCCTACTGTGTAGGCAAAACGTTTCGGAATAAAGTTGCCTAACTGTTGCCCATGTGTCTTACCTACCATTATTAATTGTTGCGTGCTTGTCGTCCCGTGTTGTCGTTTTTTGGCCCTACTTCTGGGAACCGTCCCTGTCTCCTCAATCATTACCTTCTTGAATCATCTGCTCAGGTGCCTCGCAATCCTCTCTGTCGTATTTCCTAAGTTTTCCTTCCTCCTTTAGCAGTATTCCTTGGCCTTATACCGCTTCTTTCTTTTTTATGCAGCAGTTCTGATTCTGAGTTGCCCTTCAACTCAAACTGCAGTTTGCTTCGTTTCTTTGCATTGCGTATTCGTTAGTGGCTCTTCCGTTTTGCTCCCTTTCTCTTCCTCATTTGTTTCGTACCTTTCACGCGCTGTTATGATTTTTTTTTGTTTTCTTATACCTCTCTGAGGCGCTGTTTAAACCAAGGTCTGCCTCTAGATTTCGAATTTCACCTCCCTCACTCTGCACGCTGTACTCAAAACTAAAAACAAAAAGAAAATACAATCAACTTTAAAAATAAGAACAGCCAAAAAAGAAAACTCGCTTCAGGAACAACAACACAGACATCAATGGCTTACAACAACAATAGACAAAGGTATCAACCGTTTACCGTCTTCTAATAACAAGAAAAAGCGTAGCAGAAAACGCCTGGTTGTTCACTACTGCTCTTATGGTAGTTTTTAACTCGTTTTCACCTGGAGAAAGTTACTGTAGTTCTTGCATGACTGTAATTATGAATCACACATGATGTAGTGGGGAATATAAGGTGGGGATCGAACCAGCGTTACTGCATAAAACAAACTCGTTTACCATCACCAGAGCCAATAATATTTGCGTAACACAGAGCGATTTTTGTGCTAACGTTGCTCTGATGAGACTGTTTGTTAGCAGCGGATCTGATTACGTTAGACGGAATATAAGGGACACAGTGAAGAATAATATTTGTGAAACAAATAATATTTGTGAACAATTACCAACATAAATTGTTCTTTAGAACGTCGAATCCTGGAAAGGAAGAAATGTATTGGTAAATTGCCTAACACATAATGCCCCAATTACCTAGCAGGAGACAACCGACTGTTGTGGGTGGCATCCTGGGGAAGACATTAAAAGAAACCTAATGAAAATAAGCCACACTGGATTTCTTGTGGTATCCTGGGTTATTAATCTAAAAGGGGTTAATAATTACAGTTAAGTTTCCTCAAAGGAATATCAAATTCTAATCGTATGTGTTAGAAATTATCGGTAAAGACGGAAGCGACCAATACCGTAGCGGTGTTTAAACTTTGCGTTAGCTCTCTTTTTTTTTTTTTTTTTTTGAGTGGATGTTTGTGCGATTAGCAAAACGGAGAAGCCCGTTGCAGTGGCGTTTGTCCGCCTGACCTGTTAACGGCAGGTAGCTGGGTGATGAGGTCGTCACGTCACACCCGCTTCTTAGAGGTCAAACAATACGACCCTGCGGCGAGTGCGAAGGAGTTCCTTCCCACTCCCCTCCCTTCTTTCTTTCCTTCTGTTTCTCTCAACCTCTACCCTTTCCTCCCTCTCCCTTTCAACGAGCATCCCCTTTTTCTCAGCCCTCTTCACCCCTCCTCCCCTTCTGAACGCATTTACCCTTTCACTACTTCCCTCATAACCCACCCACCCCTCCCTCCCCGTCCATAATCACCTAAATAC
>NC_091294.1:40094228-40151728 GCF_038502225.1 Cherax quadricarinatus | reverse complement strand
TTTACTGCACATGTAAGTTCCATCAAACACCTTAACTACTGGGAACGCTTGGAAGCACTTGACTTGTACTCACTGGAGCGCAGACGAGAGAGACATCATAATCTACACCTGGAAAATCCTAGAGGGACTGGTCCCTAATTTGCACACAGAAATCACTCCCAACGAAAGCAAAATATATGGCAGGGGATGCAACATACCCCCAGTGAAAAGTAGTCCGGGGCCCAAAACTGTTCAACAACCTCCCACCAGCCATTAGGAGAATTACCAATAGACTCCTGGTTGTCTTCAAGAGGGAGCTAGACAGATACCTAAAGTCAGTAGCGGATCAGCCAGGCTGTGGTCCGTACGTTGGACTACGTTCGGCCAGCAGCAACAGCCTCGTTGATCAGGCCCTGATCCACCGAAAGATCTGGTCATGGACCAGGGCGCGGGGGCGTTGATCCCCGGAATACCCTCCAGGTAGACCGACCTCCACCGCCCACAAGTGCCTCCCACCCAGACCTGATCCACAACACTCCCATCCACAAACTTACTCGCCTATATACTACGTCCAACGTGACCCTCACCCATCCCCACACCGCCTCAACACACGCCCGTCTACCCACTAACCTACCTTCACTTACATTAACATCCCCCCCCACTCAGCCACGTACCCACGCTTACAGTTACCCACATCCCCTCACAGTTAAGCTACCCCTCAAGATCCTTGCCCCAGCAGCCACCATCTGTACATAATGGAGATATCTTCATAAAAATTTCATTTCTCCTGTGCATGATAAACGCCCTTCACAGAGTTGGAAATTCCCAAGTGACAGTAACTCTATGCTGGAGCGAAACCTTTGATGCTGCCGTGGATGAACCCTTACTGGAATAGTTGACGATATCCTCATTACTCTTCTGAAGTCTTGCAACTTAAGCTGACAGATTTCACCACTTTGTAACTCTTCTTGCGTGATGGACAATAACTATCATATGGAATAAGGAGGTAGTATACTTCTGACATATCCAAATTTGCTAAATATAAAAGAAAATATAAAACATACACACTAGCACAAGAAAGCCAAGCCCTGACACTAACCCACCTCACTAATACAAGATCATCACCTCTAAGACAACCCACTTTCCGCCCTCTCAATCCACCAACTCAACCACTCAACCACTCACCCACTCACCCACTCACCCACTCACCCACCACTAAAAACGAAAAGGTTGAGTCGAAAAAAACACTAAAAAACATTACCTTACAAAGAAAGTGGCAGACAGCTAGAATAAGATCCCAAAGGAGGTAGTACGCTCTGCAATCATTGTAATCGTCACAAACTACAAGTAGTTAATCCCAGGTAGGTAATTACAGATATATTCTGTCACGAGCTCCCGGACTGACCTACTGCACTCGCAAATGACAGCCAGAAATTCCCAGAGCCCTGTAACCACCAGGTGTTGTACTCAGCAGCGATGATGATGGAACGCCTGAACGGACGTGTGGGAACTATCATACCAGTCTTGCAAGATCTTCCTTCACAATGAACGGTGTCCATGGCAACACAACGATTTGTTACACACTATGATTAGTTAAATAATTTTACCCGGGATGTATTCTCTTTCTTTCTTTCTTTCTTTCTTTCTTTTTTTTTTTCTTCTTCTTCTTCTTCTTCTTCTTCTTCTTCTTCTTCTTCTTACTCTTCTTCCTCTTCTTATAACTATGAATAATAATAATAATAATAATAATAATAATAATAATAATAATAATAGCACAATAGCACAGTAGTAGCACAGTAGTAGCACAGTGGTAGCACAGTGGTAGCACAGTGGTAGCACAGTGGTAGCACAGTGGTAGCACAGTGGTAGCACAGTGGTAGCACAGTGGTAGCACAGTGGTAGCACAGTGGTAGCACAGTAGTAGCACAGTGGTAGCACAGTGATAGCACAGTGGTAGCACAGTGGTAGCACAGTGGTAGCACAGTGGTAGCACAGTGGTAGCACAGTGATAGCACAGTAGTAGCACAGTAGTAGCACAGTGGTAGCACAGTGGTAGCACAGTGGTAGCACAGTAGTAGCACAGTGGTAGCACAGTGGTAGCACAGTGGTAGCACAGTAGTAGCACAGTGGTAGCACAGTGGTAGCACAGTGGTAGCACAGTAGTAGCACAGTGGTAGCACAGTGGTAGCACAGTGGTAGCACAGTGGTAGCACAGTGGTAGCACAGTGGTAGCACAGTAGTAGCACAGTGGTAGCACAGTGGTAGCACAGTGGTAGCACAGTAGTAGCACAGTGGTAGCACAGTGGTAGCACAGTGGTAGCACAGTGGTAGCACAGTGGTAGCACAGTGGTAGCACAGTAGTAGCACAGTGGTAGCACAGTGGTAGCACAGTGGTAGCACAGTAGTAGCACAGTGGTAGCACAGTGGTAGCACAGTAGTAGCACAGTGGTAGCACAGTAGTAGCACAGTGGTAGCACAGTTGTAGCACAGTGGTAGCACAGTGGTAGCACAATAGTAGCACAGTGGTAGCACAGTGGTAGCACAGTAGTAGCACAGTGGTAGCACAGTGGTAGCACAGTGGTAGCACAGTAGTAGCACAGTGGTAGCACAGTAGTAGCACAGTGGCAGCACAGTGGTAGCACAGTGGTAGCACAGTAGTAGCACAGTGGTAGCACAGTAGTAGCACAGTGGTAGCATAGTAGTAGCACAGTGTTACCAGAGTAGTAGCACAGTAGTAGCACAGTGGTAGCACAGTAGTAGCACAGTGGTAGCACAGTGGTAGCACAGTGGTAGCACAGTAGTAGCACAGTGGTAGCACAGTAGTAGCACAGTGGTAGCACAGTGGTAGCACAGTGGTAGCACAGTAGTAGCACAGTGGTAGCACAGTAGTAGCACAGTGGTAGCACAGTAGTAGCACAGTGGTAGCACAGTGGTAGCACAGTAGTAGCACAGTGGTAGCACAGTGGTAGCACAGTAGTAGCACAGTGGTAGCACAGTGGTAGCACAGTGGTACCACAGTAGTAGCACAGTAGTAGCACAGTGGTAGCACAGTAGTAGCACAGTAGTAGCACAGTGGTAGCACAGTAGTAGCACAGTAGTAGCACAGTGGTAGCACAGTGGTAGCACAGTAGTAGCACAGTAGTAGCACAGTGGTAGCACAGTGGTAGCACAGTAGTAGCACAGTGGTAGCACAGTAGTAGCACAGTAGTAGCACAGTGGTAGCACAGTAGTAGCACAGTGGTAGAACAGTAGTAGCACAGTGGTAGCACAGTGGTAGCACAGTAGTAGCACAGTGGTAGCACAGTAGTAGCACAGTAGTAGCACAGTGGTAGCACAGTAGTAGCACAGTGGTAGCACAGTAGTAGCACAGTGGTAGCACAGTGTTACCAGAGTAGTAGCACAGTAGTAGCACAGTGATAGCACAGTAGTTGCACAGTGTTACCAGAGTAGTAGCACAGTAGTAGCACAGTGGTAGCACAGTGGTAGCACAGTGGTAGCACAGTAGTAGTAGCACAGTAGTAGCACAGTGGTATCACAGTAGTAGCACAGTGGTAGCACAGTAGTAGCACAGTGGTAGCATAGTAGTAGCACAGTGTTACCAGAGTAGTAGCACAGTAGCACAGTAGTAGCACAGTAGTAGCACAGTGGTAGCACAGTGCTTCCATAGTAGCACAGTAGTAGCACAGTGGTAGCACAGTGGTAGCACAGTGTTACCAGAGTAGTAGCACAGTAATAGCACAGCGGTAGCACAGTAGTAGTACAATGGTAGCACAGTAGTAGCACAGTAGTAGCACAGTGGTAGCACAGTAGTAGCACAGTGGTAGCACAGTGTTACCAGAGTAGTAGCACAGTAGTAGCACAGTGATAGCACAGCAGTAGCACAGTGGTAGCATAGTAGTTGCACAGTGTTACCAGAGTAGTAGCACAGTAGTAGCACAGTGGTAGCACAGTAGTAGCACAGTGGTAGCACAATAGTAGCACAGTGTTACCAGAGTAGTAGCACAGTAGTAGCACAGTGGTATCACAGTAGTAGCACAGTGGTAGCACAGTAGTAGCACAGTGGTAGCATAGTAGTAGCACAGTGTTACCAGAGTAGTAGCACAGTAGTAGCACAGTGGTAGCACAGTAGTAGCACAGTGTTACCAGAGTAGTAGAACAGTAGTAGCACAGTGGTAGCACAGTGTTACCAGAGTAGTAGCACAGTAATAGCACAGTGGTAGCACAGAAGTAGCACAGTGTTATCAGAGTAGTAGCACAGTAGTAGCACAGTGGTAGGACAGTAGTAGCACAGTGTTATCAGAGTAGTAGCACAGTAGTAGCACAGTGGTAGCACAGTGGTAGCACAGTAGTAGCACAGTGGTAGGACAGTGGTAGCACAGTGTTACCAGAGTAGTAGCACAGTAGTAGCACAGTGGTAGCACAGTGGTAGCACAGTAGTAGCACAGTGGTAGCACAGTAGTAGCACAGTGGTAGCACAGTGTTACCAGAGTAGTAGCACAGTAGTAGCACAGTGATAGCACAGTAGTAGCACAGTAGTAGCACAGTGGTAGCACAGTGTTACCAGAGTAGTAGCATAGTAGTAGCACAGTGGTAGCACAGTAGTAGCACAGTGGTAGCACAGTAGTAGCACAGTGGTAGCACAGTAGTAGCACAGTAGTAGCACAGTAGTAGCACAGTGGTAGCACAGTGCTTCCATAGTAGCACAGTAGTAGCACAGTGGTAGCACAGTGGTAGCACAGTGTTACCAGAGTAGTAGCACAGTAGTAGCACAGCGGTAGCACAGTAGTAGTACAATGGTAGCACAGTGGTAGCACAGTGTTACCAGAGTAGTAGCACAGTAGTAGCACAGTGGTAGCACAGTAGTAGCACAGTAGTAGCACAGTGGTAGCTCAGTGGTAGCACAGTGGTAGCACAGTAGTAGCACAGTGGTAGCACAGTAGTAGCACAGTAGTAGCACAGTGGTAGCACAGTAGTAGCACAGTAGTAGCACAGTAGTAGCACAGTAGTAGCACAGTGGCAGCACAGTAGTAGCACAGTGGTAGCACAGTAGTAGCACAGTGGTAGCACAGTAGTAGCAAAGTAGTAGCACAGTGGTAGCACAGTGTTACCAGAGTAGCAGCACAGTGGTAGCACAGTGTTACCAGAGTAGTAGCACAGTAGTAGCAGAGTGGTAACACAGTGTTACCAGAGTAGTAGCACAGTAGTAGCACAGTGGTAGCACAGTGGTAGCACAGTGTTACCAGAGTAGTAGCACAGTGGTAGCACAGTGATAGCACAGTAGTAGCACAGTGGTAGCACAGTAGTAACACAGTGGTAGCATAGTAGTAGCACAGTGGTAACACAGTGTTACCAGAGTAGTAGCACAGTAGTAGCACAGTGGTAGCACAGTGGTAGCACAGTGTTACCAGAGTAGTAGCACAGTAGTAGCACAGTGGTAGCACAGTGGTAGCACAGTGGTAACAAAGTAGTAGCACAGTGGTAGCACAGTGGTGGCACAGTCGTAGCACAGTGGTAGCACAGTGTTACCACAGTAGTAGCACAATAGTAGCACAGTGGTAGCACAGTAGTAGTACAGTGGTAGCACAGTAGTAGCACAGTGGTAGCACAGTGTCACCAGAGTAGTAGCACAGTAGTAGCACAGTGGTAGCACAGTGATGGCACAGTGGTAGCACAGTGGTAGCACAGTGTTACCACAGTAGTAGCACAGTAGTAGCACAGTGGTAGCACAGTAGTAGTACAGTGGTAGCACAGTAGTAGCTCAGTGGTAGCACAGTGTTACCACAGTAGTAGCACAGTAGTAGCACAGTGGTAGCACAGTGGTAGCACAGTGTTACCACAGTAGTAGCACAGTAGTAGCACAGTGGTAGCACAGTAGTAGTACAGTGGTAGCACAGTAGTAGCTCAGTGGTAGCACAGTGTCACCAGAGTAGTAGCACAGTAGTAGCACAGTGGTAGCACAGTGCTACCACAGTAGTAGCACAGTGGTAGCACAGTGTTACCACAGTAGTAGCACAGTAGCACAGGAGGATTCAGTGGGTACAAGCCACCATGCGTGGCTTTCTTGGGTTATACACCCTGGGTTAAATGCCATCCATAATCCGCAAAAGCCCTTCGTACCTCTCTGCATATCTAATGAAGTCAGTAAGTCTCTTGGATGTCAGTACTGCCTAGGATCGGCTGGTACAAGTACCTTTGGATGTTTGCACTGATTGTAAACAGTGTCAGAGGAACTAATGTCACACTCTTCATCCTTGCGTGCTGGAATTCGAGAAATTTGATACATTTGGTAACACGCACAAATGTTCCAGCATTTTTATCCACTGTGGTATATTACCAGCCATTTTGAAAAATGCTTTTAGCTTTGCTTGTTGTAAATAACTCTCAGGTAACTAGTAACTACAAATTACTATATTATAATGATATGTGATTGAATTCCTGACTATGTAAGCTCATTATTACTGTTCTGAATTAGATGAATAAGTCGTTACCACTGTAACTTGCTTAGCAATCACAAATTTTGGAGTGCAGTCCCTATATCCATTATGTACCTATGTAATCTTTGGGCTGCCACCCACAGCATGGGTATGGGGTGTATAATAAACATATCAAATTGAGTTTTTTTTTTAAAGTAGGGCAGATATCTCTCTATGTATTACCCACACCTGGATCACGCTTTGCGTGAAAGTGGGTTTTACGTCATGCTAGGAAGCTTTAATTGACTGTATGGGTCTCACATTAGGGGATATTACAACTTTCATTCAGACAAGGTAGTAGTTTTTCCCTAGTGTGTCTGTGAAAGTGTGACAATATGTGTGTGTGTGTGTGTGTGTGTGTGTGTGTGTGTGTGTGTGTGTGTGTGTGTGTGTGTCAGAGTGAGACAGAAAGGCTGTACAACAGATTAGTAATGTAAAAATGGGGAGATTTTTTTTAATTGGGTACTTCAACAGTGTACAGTTATCCAATTCTTTATGATAGATTGTGGGAACACTCGCTATCATCTGCTACATTGCTCTGTATAATAGTTACTTCGTGGTCAAATAAATACTGCATACGTTCAACTGTGATGTACTGATGGTAGGTGTTGTGGTGCTGTAGTGGTGAAAACACACTTACCACCACTGAGCCAATACAACACACTTATCACCACTACTGCAACACCATAACACAACACACTTATTACCATATTTGAAGGTACCTGAATCTATATTTGAAGTTACCTCTATTTGCAAACTAGCACATTTGTCACGCTCACCAGTGCTGACGGCCCCGTTCAAAGCAGAAATATCAGAGCTGGAACAAATACAGAGATCGTTTATGGCTTACATTGAGCCAATAAAACACCTAAATTACTGGCAGCGCCTTAAAGTCATGAGTATGTACTCATTGGAGCGGAGAAGAGAGAGATAAATGATAATATATACCTGGAAATTACACGAGGACCTGGTCCCAAATCTGCACACTGCCATAACAACATACTGGAGTGAGAGATATGAGAGAAAGTGTAAAATAAACCCAGTGAGGAGCAGGAGTGCAGTGGGGACAATAAGGGAACACTGTATCAACATCCGGGGTCCCAGACTATTCAATATCTTACCAGTAGATATCAGAAACACGGCTGCGACAAGTGTAGAAGCCTTGAAGAGGAAACTGGACATGTATCCTTACCAGGTGCCAGATCAGCCAGGCTGTGATGGACATGTGGGGCAGCGGGCCTGGTTGACCAGGCAAGCACCAGACGAGCCTGGCCCATGGCCTGGCTCCGAGAGTAGTCAAACTCTCGAAGCTCTTCAAAGGTATATTAAAAGTATCTCGAATATAACTGTATATCTCGTGGGTCAAAGATTATGGCCAAGCTCTTAGGAGAATGGAACTTATGACGACGACCAGTCACATTCGTGTATTCTTCCACTCGTGATATTGTGCCTTTATATTCTACAGGATGAGTTACATTCATAGGGTAGCGACATTTGTCAGCCTCGTCTGGGAGTCTTTAATAAGGGTTATGAAGATATAGCCAAATATACCTCTATGTGTCCAGTAACCGATGCAGCTTCCAAAGTTTCCTTCCAGCAGATCTGGAGTAGGCTGGGGATTTTTGTAGGAGTGTGGACGTTGGAGGAGGTATTGGTGTTTAGATGAGTTGTTGATTTTGTAGGAGAGGTTGCTTGAGGGAGAAATCGAGCAATGTGTTTTAAAGGGGTGTGGAGGTGAGAGTTGGAATGTTTGGAGAGTGAGAGAGTAACTGTAATCTTTGGTTTTGCTGGGAGGAACGATGTTAGAATTTTATGATGGGTAGTGTATGGGAGGTGTATTGGGTCATTCCTATGTGAGGTTAGACTAGAAGAAGAAGAAGAAGAAGAAGAAGAAGAAGAAGAAGAAGAAGAAGAAGAAGAAGAAGAAGAAGAAGAAGAAGACGAAGAAGACGAAGAAGACGAAGAAGAAGAAGAAGAAGAAGAAGAAGACGAAGAAGACGAAGAAGACGAAGAAGACGAAGACGAAGACGAAGAAGACGAAGACGAAGAAGAAGAAGAAGAAAAAGAAGAAGAAGAAGAAGAAGAAGAAGAAGAAGAAGAAGAAGAAGAAGAAGAAGAAGAAGAAGAAGACGAAGAAGAAGAAGACGAAGAAGAAGAAAAGAAGAATTAATATAGTATTAACCTAAACATATAGACATATCTCAAAACACAATAGAGTAATAAACGGTGATCAATGACTCGGATAAACCAACATAGAGAAAATAGTCACAGTCTTCAAAACTTTCAAAATCTCTCCTCATCTTACGTTCATATGCGAGTGCGTGCACGTGACTCTCAGCGAATGCGTGCACGTGAGTCCCCGCGATGAGTGCATGAGAGTTAGCTCTCCCCGATAAGCGCGTAGTGAATGTTACTCTACGTCATGTCACGGCACAGTTCTTACATTAAGCACTACTCACCCAGACTGTTAGCTTCCCTCTCTACATCTTGATAACCGTTCCAATAATATCAGTAATCTCACAGCACGTAAACTTAAATTCGTTTACTCAGACACAAGAACATAAATATGACGCAGACAGAATAGAAACAAGCTGCAGGTGCTTTCGTGTCTTATCAAACACTTTCTTAAAGAACGCAGTTGTGAATTGTTCCAGCCATTTTATTGTTACTAACAATCTTTAACGTAAACACAATTACCTCGGACATGATCATGAAATATGACATTGAATTATATGTGAATAATATTCTGGTAATAATGGGTTGAACTGGTAAAATGCATTTAGGAGATATACAAAGTAATAAATATATGAAACACCTGTGTATGCTTAACTTGTATTTTCCTTAAAGCGGTGAAAAAGGTTTCCAAGGTAACAGTAGACCTCTTGGAAAAGATAAGTTTAATGATAAACCCCCCAAAAAAAGAGGTTAAGAGAAGGAAAATAACGCATCTCTAATCTGCGTAAGTTCTCTGGTGTGATGACGCGCATGGCGGAGGCCCCCGGGATGCTACTCAGGGGCCTCCGCCAGCTGGTGGGCCTCCGCCAGCTAGTGGGCCTCCAGAGATAAGTGAAAAGTGTTCACAGTTACTGCTGTAAGTTTATAATTATAGTATGTTATTATATCACGTATATGATGAACTCTTGACTCTAGTAATTAATTTTTCTACTTTTTAAAGGGGGGTGGGGTGGCATTGTATGTCCGAGATCGCTTGAACTGTTGCATAAAAACGGGTATTAAGTCTGAAGTAACACATACAGAGTCTGTTTGGATAGAATTTTCAGAGGGGAATGAAAAATTAATTTTAGGTGTGATATACCGTCCCCCAAATTTAGATAGGGATCAGGGGAGACTACTATGGGAGGAAATTGTTAGGGCCACAAGGCACGATAATGTAGTAATTCTAGGAGACTTTAACTTTAGTCATATTGATTGGAATTTCTTGACTGGGAATTTAGAATCATACGACTTCTTAGAATTAGTTCAGGATTGTTTTTTGAAGCAGTTTGTGACAGAACCTACAAGGGGAAATAACCTGCTTGACTTAGTTCTGGCAAACAATGAATCCCTTGTTAATAATTTAGAAGTTTCAGAGGAACTGGGTGCTAGCGACCACAAATCAATTACATTTAGCATTGAATGGAAGTATGATAGTAGGGATAACTCAGTAACAGTCCCAGATTTTCGCTTAGCAGATTACGATGGGCTTAGAGAACACTTATCATCTGTTGACTGGGTTAACGAAGAGAGCTATCAATATGACACTATATCTGAACACTATACATGCTGCCCAAAGAACATTTATCCCGTATAAAGAAATTAGATCAAATAGAAATGACCCAAAATGGATGAATAATAGGCTGAAATATCTACTAGGGCATAAGAAAAGAATTTATAGGCGTATCAAAAGAGGTGAGGGTCATCTTATGAATCAGTATATTGACATTAAGAGGGACATTAAAAAGGGATAAGAAAAGCTAAAAGGGACTATGAAATTAACGTTGCTAGGGATTCTAAAACTAACCCAAAAAGTTTTTTCCAGGTATATAGAACAAAAGTTAGAGATAAGATACGTCCCCTTAAAAATAACTATGGGCATCTTACTGACAAAGAGAATGAAATGTGCTCGATTTTAAATAATTATTTTCTCTCGGTTTTTACACAGGAAGACACTAATAATATTCCAGTAATTAATTTTTATAGTGGGCCAGAAGAAGATAAATTATGTAACATCACAGTCACTAGTGAAATGGTTGTGAAGCAGATAGACAGACTGAAGCAAAATAAGTCACCGGGTCCTGATGAGGTTTTTTCAAGGGTTCTTAAGGAATGCAAAATGGAACTCTGTGAACCATTTACTAATATTTTTAATTTATCTCTTCAAACAGGTGTAGTATCTGATATGTGGAAGATGGCTAATGTAATTCCTATTTTTAAAACAGGGGACAAGTCGTTACCGTCAAATTACCGCCCAATAAGCCTGACCTCAATTGTAGGCAAATTACTAGAGTCAATTATAGCTGAGATTATAAGAAGCCATCTCGATAAGCATAGCTTGATTAATGATACTCAGCATGGATTCACAAGAGGCCGGTCTTGTCTAACTAATTTATTAACTTTCTTCAGTAAAGCTTTTGAGACTGTTGACCACGATAAAGAATTTGATATTATTTACTTAGATTTTAGTAAGGCTTTTGATAGAGTTCCGCACCAAAGACTGTTGAAGAAAGTAGCAGCTCATGGCATTGGGGAAAGGTGCTCTCGTGGATCGAATCATGGCTCACAGACAGGAAGCAGAGAGTGTCCATAAATGGGGTTAAATCCGAGTGGGGATCAGTAACAAGTGGCGTTCCACAGGGATCAGTCTTGGGCCCGTTGTTGTTTATAATATATATCAATGATCTTGATGAAGGAATTACTAGTGATATGAGCAAATTCGCCGATGACACAAAGATAGGTAGGATAATTGATTCAAACGTAGATGTTAGGGAACTTCAGGAGGATTTAGACAAACTCTACTCTTGGTCAGAAAAGTGGCAGATGCAGTTCAATGTAGATAAATGCAAGGTTCTGAAGCTCGGGAGTGTCCATAACCCTAGCACTTATAAATTAAATAATGTAGAACTTAGCCATACAGATTGCGAAAAGGACTTGGGGGTTATGGTAAGCAGCAACCTTAAACCAAGACAGCAATGTAGATGAATGGTTCAGAGAACCGACATGTTGATAAATTAGACACATGTGCCTAATTCTTGGGCACGACCTACTTCCACATTGAACAAATGTGACACGACCTATGACTGCTGCACCTCTCCTGCCATACGGTTTATAAGCTGCTTCTCCGCTGATATGCCGTATTCTATTCAAGATTGATGGACTGAACATATCGACTCAAGGTTGAGGGACTGATTACCTCATTCTCCTCCTGTTCTTCAAGTTTCTCCTACGTATGGACTGATGAAGCCACTGTGTGGCGAAACGTTTCCTCAATAAAGATACCCAAGAGTTGCACATGTGTCTAATTTATCAAGACAGCAATGCCTAAGCGTACGTAATAAGGCAAATAGATTACTGGCATTTATATCAAGAAGTGTAAGCAACAGAAGTCCAGAGGTCATACTGCAGCTTTATACATGTGATGAATGGTTTAAAAAACCGACAAGTTGAAGATTGAGACACTTATGCAGCATATGGGAATCTTTATTCAGGAAACGTTTCGCCACACAGTGGCTTCATCAGTCCAATACAAAGAGGAAGGCGTAAGGAGAGGAGGAGTATGAGATAATCAGTCCCTCAGCCTGGAGTCGATGTGTCCAGTCCACCAATCTTGTAGAATGTACAGCATAGGGCCGTAGACGTGGCTTATATACTGTAGTGAGGTGAGGTGAAGCAGGCGGAGGCGGGGTCATAGTGGTACCGTCCACTAGTCGAAGTAGGTCTTCGTCCAAAGGTTGAACAAGTGTTGAAGAATTCTTTGTAACAAGATCCCATGATGCTGCAGTGTCTGACAGTTGTGATGAATGGTTTGAAAAACCGACAAAGAATTCTTCAACACTTGTTCAACCTTTGGACGAAGACCTACTTCGACTAGTGGATGGTACCACTATGACCCCGCCTCCGCCTGCTTCACCTCACCTCACTAGAGTATATAAGCCACGTCTACGGCCCTATGCTGTACATTCTACAAGATTGATGGACTGGACACATCGACTCAGGCTGAGGGACTGATAACCTCATACTCCTCCTCTCCTTACGCCTTCCTCTTTGTATTGGACTGATGAAGCCACTGTGTGGCGAAACGTTTCCTGAATAAAGATTCCCATATGCTGCATAAGTGTCTCAATCTTCAGCTTTATACATCATTAGTAAGGCCTCACCTAGATTATGCAGCTCAATTCTGGTCTCCATATTACAGAATGGACATAAATTCGTTAGAAAACATTCAGCGAAGGATGACTAAATTAATACATAGCATTAGAACTCTTCCTTATGAAGAAAGATTGAAGACTCTTAAGTTACATTCACTTGTTAGACGACGAATGAAGGGAGACCTGATTGAAGTGTATAAGTGGAAGATAGGAATTAATAAAGGGGATATTAATAAGGTCTTGAGGATATCTCTCCAAGAGAGAACCCGCAGTAATGGATTTAAATTAGATAAGTTTAGATTTTGAAAGGACATAGGAAAGTATTGGTTTGGAAATAGGGTAGTAGATGAGTGGAACAGTCTACCTAGTTGGGTTATTGAGGCTAGGACTTTGGGTAGTTTCAAATTTAGGTTGGATAAGTACATGAGTGGGAGGGGTTGGATTTGAGTGGGACTTGCACATCAGAGCTTATTTCTTGGGTGGCATTGAAAATTGGGTTGGGCAAATGTTTTGTTAGTGGGATGAATTGTAAAGGACCTGCCTAGTATGGGCCAACAGGCCTCCTGCAGTGTTCCTCCTTTCTTATGTTCTTATGTAATCATTATAGAAACCTTTCTCCTTTGGGAGCCAGAGACGGGTCATCGCAAGATTGAGACCCGTGCCAGGACTACGGTCTTGGCGAACATTATACATACCTATGCTGTACACTCTACAAGATTGATGGACTGAACACATCGACTTCAGGATGAGGGACTGATTACACCTTTCCGCTTTGTATTGGACTGATGAAGCCACTGTGTGGCGAAACGTTTCCTCAGTAAATAATCCCATTTGTTGCATAAGTTTCTCAATCTTCAAGTTGTCGGCTTTCAAAACATCTGAGCTCTTACCTCTTCTAGTGACCTACGTCTCACCTCTTGGCGCTATATAAGGCTCCATCCTGTCACTTCATCTCCATATTGTTTCATACTATGGAACAATGCTCTTCTCCAGACTGAGGGACTGACCACCTCAAAACTTTAAGGGTGATGGACTGATTACATCGTCTTCAAGTATCTTCAAGTACAGTCCAGGGTCGACAGAACCATCTGTGAAATACACTGCACATGTGAGTCCCTCTGCCAGTGCCATGCTTGTCTCAGCATGATTGCTGAGGGTGTCTTGACTGCAGAGACGCTTAGGGATAGGTAGTTGCATGACGCAAACATCGGCTGGATCTGGGCGCCAGGGAGGTGGCGGATGGTACCCAGCAACGGGAAGGTCCCAACTCTTCTCAAGGAGTAGTTGTATAGGCAGCAGCTTCCGCCCAGCAGCACAAAACGAACGAATCCAGTAGCAGTCCGTGATGAGAGTTGGATCTTGTGTCATGATTGTCAATATCCGTCTTCTTAGTGGGGTACCTTGCTGCCGGTGCAGAATCGTGGCTACTTTGCAGGCGTTTATGCATCTTACTCTGTCAGCCAGGGAAGGAAGCCGGGTCTCAGATCTGAGACATGCTTTGTTGGTCCAGATGGGGGCCCCAAGCATAGTTCTTATTGACTGGTTTTGTACGACCTCCATCCTTTGCCTGCTCTGCGGGAAGAGATGAGCTAACGCTGGTGCACCGTAATCAATGAGCGAGCGTATAACTTGTATATAGTACAAGCGAGGTGCATCTTTCCTCGCCCCTGCACGGTGCCTCGTCATGGCTCTCATGGCGTAGAATCTGAGTAGAGGACGGGATCTGACATACTCAGTCTGTTTCCGAAAGGTCAGCTTTTTATCAATGTAGATACCCAAGTATAGGGAGGAACTTGTTCATTCAAGCTGTATATCCTGAATACGTAATCTATTCACAGGATCTGGTCCCTTGAACATCACTGCAAGAGACTTTTCGGCGGAGATCTTGAGGCCTAGTTCCTTGCAACACTGCGTTATTAGGTCCAAAGCTCTCTGGGCCTGTCGCTCCAAATTGCCTTTCCCATTCACTACGAGTGTAAGATTATCAGCGTAGCTGAGTAGCTGCGTACCACTATGAAAGGGAAGGCTCACAAGTTCCTGCATAAGGACGTTAAACAGGGTAGGACTGAGCACAACTCCTTGTGGCGTGCCGTTTTTCATGGTTTTAAAGGAAGAGTAGTGTCTCTGAAAGCTGACACAGGCCTGCCTGTCCCTAAGGTAGGACTCTATCCAGGCCAGGAGGCGTCCTTTGGTCCCCTTCCAAGCTAATATTGCTAGAATTGCTGTGTGGCTGGCTAGCTCAAATGCCTTCTCAAGGTCGAGGTAGACGACGATACTAGGTTTTTTGTTACTATCAGCAATCTGGCTTAGTAGGTGGTTATGCACTCTGCTGTACCCACTCCTTTGGTGAAGCCAAATATGTGATGATGAGGGGGTCCAAGTTTCCATAGGAGGCGGTTTAACACCATCCTCTCAGCAGTCTTGGCTAAACAGCTGGTCAGCGATATGGGTCTCATACTGCCTGGGTCCTTGGGCTTTGGAACTGGTACAATGGTAGCCTTCCAAGCTGCTGAGAGTGTCCCGGCCCTCCACGACTTGTTTATGACGTCTAGTATGGCCTCCAATCCACTCTGACCAGCCCGTGCAATCATGGAGTACGTAACACCATCGATGCCTGGGGCAGTGTCACCTGTGTTCTTAATGACACGTCGGAAGCAGTGTCTGACAGTTGTGATGAATGGTTTTGAAAACCGACAAATTGAAGATTGAGACACTTATCCAACATATAGGATTCTTTATTGAGGAAACGTTTCGCCACACAGTGGCTTCATCAATCCAATACAAAGTAGAAAGGTGTAAGGAGAGGAGTTTGAGGTAATCAGTCCCTCAGCCTGGAGTTGATGTGTTCAGTCCATCAGTCTTGTAGAATGTATTGGACTGATGAAGCCACTGTGTGGCGAAACGTTTCCTCAATAAAGAATCCCATATGTTGCATAAGTGTCTCAATCTTCAACTTGTCGGTTTTCAAAACCATTCATCACAACTGTCAGACACTGCAGCATCATCGGATCTTGATACAAAGAATTCTTCAAAACTTGTTCAACCTTTGGACGAAGACCTACTTCGACTAGTGGATGGTACCATTATGACCCCGCCTCCTCCTGCTTCACCTCACCTGACTTACGGTATATAAGCCACGTCTACGACCCTATGCACTCCTCTCCAGCACTATTCTTCGTCTGTCCCGTCTTCCCCGCTCATCCCATTTGGGATCTTACCTGAACTTTCGTTCGTTCGTTCCTATGCATTACATATTTTAACTACAGGAAACGTGATCCTCAATTACCTGTCGAGCTCAGAACAGCTAACACCCGCACTTACATCCCCATCACACAATCTGTCACTGTCCTTGACGTTAATCTTGACTACCTTCTTCGTTTACACGGACACATTCATTCAAGGCATGCAATAGCTAGTAAGGCCCTTGCGGGCCTCTACTAGCTGAAAAATGCCTCCCAACGCACCAAACTACACCTCTACAAATCCCTAATACGTCCTCTGATAACTTACTCTCCTCTAGCCCTCTCTCTTGCAGCTTGTTCTGGACACTCTGCAGAGTGTCCAGAGCAAGACACTGCGCTGGTTGCTTGATGTCAGATGGGAGGACTTCGCCACAAGCGAGTCTCTCCATGCCCAATTAGACATCCCTGCGCTGAATCTGTACTGGAAGACGCTCAGTGACAGACAGATAGACAAACTTGAGACACGACATGACGAAGACATTCGCAGACCCACAACCCAACACAACCTTTTCTACTCCTTGCATGATCCTGCTCCAAACCCTATTTACAAATAACCTTTGATTCCCTGACAGGTACCATTCTCTGACAGGTACCATTCTCTGACTCACGTTCGCATTAGCTTTTGGGTTAAGACATGGCTCAATTCTACATTCCTCTCTAGCGCTAATCTTCGCCTGTCCCGTCCTCCCCGCTCACCCCACCGGAGTCCCAACAGAAGAGCCTGAGTTTCTCTTCTCAATACCTGTCCCACGATCGCCTTCGCTGCTGGGTTAAGCCCTGGCTCTATTTCTACGACTAAGAACACTCCTCTCCAACGCTATTCTTCGTCTGTCCCGTCTTCCCCGCTCATCCCATTTGGGATCTTACCTGTACTTGTTCGTTCGTTCGTTCCTATGCTGTACATTCTACAAGACTGATGGATTGAACACATCGACTCCAGGCTGAGAGGCTGATTACCTCAAGCTCCTCTCCTTACACCTTTCTGCTTTGTATTAGACTGTTGATCACGACAAAGAATTTGATATTGTTTATTTAGATTTTAGTAAGGCTTTTGATAGAGTACCGCAACAGAGACTGTTAAAGAAAGTGGCGGCTCATGGCATTTAGGGAAAAGTGTTGTCATGGATAGAGTCATGGCTGACAGACAGGAAGCAGAGAGTATCCATAAATGGGGTTAAATCCGAGTGGGGATCTGTAACAAGTGGTGTTCCACAGGGCTCAGTCTTAGGCCCGTTGTTGTTTATAATATATATCAATGACCTTGATGAGGGAATTACAAGTGATATGAGCAAATTCGCCGATGACACAAAGATAGGGTAATTGATTCAAACGTAGATGTCACGGAACTTCAGAAGGATTTAGACAAATTCAATAACTGGTCAGAAAAGTGGCAGATGCAGTTCAATGTAGATAAATGCAAGGTTCTGAAGCTCGGGAGTGTCCATAACCCTAGAACATATAAGTTAAATAATGTAGAATTTAGCCATACAGATTGCGAAAAGGAGCAACCATAAACCAAGACAGCAATGTCTAAGCGTACGAAATAAGCAAACAGATTACGGGGATTTATATCAAGAAGTGTAAGCAACAGAAGTCCAGAGGTCACACTGCAGCTTTATACATCATTAGTAAGGCCTCACCTAGATTACGCAGCTCAGTTCTGGTCTCCATATTACAGAATGGATATAAATTCGTTAGAAAACATTCAGCGTAGAATGACTAAATTAATACTTAGCATTAGAAATCTTCCTTATGAAAAAAGATTGAAGACCCTTAAATTACATTCACTTGTAAGACGAATGGAGATATGATCGAAGCCCATAAGTGGAAGATGGGTATTAATAAAGGGGATATACATAAGGTCTTGAGGATATCTCTCCAAGAGAGAGGTTAGTGGGATGGATTGTGAAGAATCTGCCTAGTATGGGCCAACAGGCCTGCTGCGGTGTTCCTCCTTTCTTATGTTCTCATATTCTTATGTAATAATAATAATAATAATAATAATAATAATAATAATAATAATAATAATAATAATAATAATAATAATAATAATAATAATAATAATAATAATAATAATAATAGTAATAATAATAAAATAATAATATATTTCTACAAGCACATGTACAAGGTATACAGTCCTAGTTGACATCAGTATAGAAAGCCGCTTGTTATGCAGAGCATTTCCCGCAAATTACGATAGTTTTGTCCCAGGATGCGACCCACACCAGTCCACTAACACCCAGGTACCTATTTTACTGATGGGTGAACATAGACAATTGGTGCAAGGAAACATGCGCAATGTTTCTAACCTCGCCGGGAACCCTACCCTGACCCTCGCCGTGTAAAGCGAGAGCTTTGGCCACGAGGCCACGGGACTGAGGGGCATGGGGGGGGGTATTGTCTTAACGTTGAAGATACTCAGAGGTAACAATTACACAAATAAATGCTATTTTTCTGAAGGAGCGAGAACACGACGAGGGGAAAAAATAAATACGAAAGCCACACAAAAACTGTGGGTGAGGCAAGAGAAGTGGAGACAGCGGGAGACACTGGGAGACACTGGGAGACAGCGGGAGACACTGGGAGACATCGGGAGACAGCGGGAGACGCTGGGAGACAGCGGGAGACACTGGGAGACAGCGGGAGACACTGGGAGACAGCGGGAGACACTGGGAGACAGCCGGAGACACTGGGAGACAGCGGGAGACACTGGGAGACAGCGGGAGACACTGGGAGACAGCGGGAGACACTGGGAGACAGCGGGAGACACTGGGAGACAGCGGGAGACACTGGGAGACAGCGGGAGACACTGGGAGACAGCGGGAGACACTGGGAGACAGCGGGAGACACTGGGAGACAGCGGGAGACCCTGGGAGTCAGCGGGAGACACTGGGAGACAGCGGGAGACACTGGGAGACAGCGGGAGACACTGGGAGACAGCGGGAGACACTGGGAGACAGCGGGAGACACTGGGAGACAGCGGGAGACACTGGGAGACAGCGGGAGACACTGGGAGACAGCGGGAGACACGGGGAGACAGCGGGAGACACTGGGAGACAGCGGGAGACACTGGGAGACAGCGGGAGACACTGGGAGACAGCGGGAGACACTGGGAGACAGCGGGAGACACTGGGAGACAGCGGGAGACACTGGGAGACAGCGGGAGACACTGGGAGACAGCGGGAGACACTGGGAGACAGCGGGAGACACTGGGAGACAGCGGGAGACACTGGGAGACAGCGGGAGACACTGGGAGACAGCGGGAGACACTGGGAGACAGAGGGAGACACTGGGAGACAGCGGGAGACACTGGGAGACAGTGAGAGACACTGGGAGACAGCGGGAGACACTGGGAGACAGCGGGAGACACTGGGAGACAGCGGGAGACACTGGGAGACAGCGGGAGACACTGGGAGACAGCGGGAGACACTGGGAGACAGCGGGAGACACTGGGAGACAGCGGGAGACACTGGGAGACAGCGGGAGACACTGGGAGACAGCGGGAGACACTGGGAGACAGCGGGAGACACTGGGAGACAGCGGGAGACACTGGGAGACAGCGGGAGACACTGGGAGACAGCGGGAGACACTGGGAGACAGCGGGAGACACTGGGAGACAGCGGGAGACACTGGAAGACAGCGGGAGACACTGGAAGACAGCGGGAGACACTGGGAGACAGCGGGAGACACTGGGAGACAGCGGGAGACACTGGGAGACAGCGGGAGACACTGGGAGACAGCGGGAGACACTGGGAGACAGCGGGAGACACTGGGAGACAGCGGGAGACACTGGGAGACAGCGGGAGACACTGGAAGACAGCGGGAGACACTGGGAGACAGCGGGAGACACTGGGAGACAGCGGGAGACACTGGGAGACAGCGGGAGACACTGGGAGACAGCGGGAGACACTGGGAGACAGCGGGAGACACTGGGAGACAGCGGGAGACACTGGGAGACAGCGGGAGACACTGGGAGACAGCGGGAGACACTGGGAGACAGCGGGAGACACTGGGAGACAGCGGGAGACACTGGGAGACAGCGGGAGACACTGGGAGACAGCGGGACACACTGGGAGACAGCGTGAGACACTGGGAGACAGAGGGAGACACTGGGAGACAGCGGGAGACACTGGAGACAGACACCGGGAGACACTGGAAGACAGCGGGAGACACTGGGAGACAGCGGGAGACACTGGGAGACAGCGGGAGACACTGGGAGACAGCGGGAGACACTGGGAGACAGCGGGAGACACTGGGAGACAGCGGGAGACACTGGGAGACAGCGGGAGACACTGGGAGACAGCGGGAGACACTGGGAGACAGCGGGAGACACTGGGAGACAGACAGCGGGAGACACTGGGAGACAGCGGGAGACACTGGGAGACAGCGGGAGACACTGGGAGACAGCGGGAGACACTGGGAGACAGCGGGAGACACTGGGAGACAGCGGGAGACACTGGGAGACAGCGGGAGACACTGGAACAGACACTGAGACACTGGGAGACAGCGGGAGACACTGGGAGACAGCGGGAGACACTGGGAGACAGCGGGAGACACTGGGAGAGACAGCGGGAGACACTGGGAGACAGCGGGAGACACTGGGAGACAGCGGGAGACACTGGGAGACAGCGGGAGACACTGGGAGACAGCGGGAGACACTGGGAGACAGCGGGAGACACTGGGAGACAGCGGGAGACACTGGGAGACAGCGGGAGACACTGGGAGACAGCGGGAGACACGGGGAGACCGCGGGAGACACTGGGAGCCAGCGGGAGACCCTGGGAGACAGCGGGAGACACTGGGAGACAGCGGGAGACACTGGGAGACAGCGGGAGACACTGGGAGACAGCGGGAGACACTGGGAGACAGCGGGAGACACTGGGAGACAGCGGGAGACACTGGGAGACAGCGAGAGACACTGGGAGACAGCGGGAGACACTGGGAGACAGCGGGAGACACTGGGAGACAGCGGGAGACACTGGGAGACAGCGGGAGACACTGGGAGACAGCGGACAGCGGGAGCCACTGGGAGACAGCGGGAGACACTGGGAGACAGCGGGAGACACTGGTAGACAGCGGGAGACACTGGGAGACAGCGGGAGACACTGGGAGACAGCACTGGGAGACACGGGAGACACTGGGAGACAGCGGGAGACACTGGGAGACAGCGGGAGACACGGGGAGACAGCGGGAGACACTGGGAGACAGCGGGAGACACTGGGAGACAGCGGGAGACACTGGGAGACAGCGGGAGACACTGGGAGCCAGCGGGAGACACTGGGAGACAGCGGGAGACACTGGGAGACAGCGGGAGACACTGGGAGACAGCGGGAGACACTGGGAGACAGCGGGAGACACTGGGAGACAGCGGGAGACACTGGGAGACAGCGGGAGACACTGGGAGACAGCGGGAGACACTGGGAGACAGCGGGAGACACTGGGAGACCGCGGGAGAGACACTGGGAGACAGCGGGACACTGGGAGACAGCGGGAGACACTGGGAGACAGCGGGACACTGGGAGACAGCGGGAGACACTGGGAGACAGCGGGAGACACTGGGAGACAGCGGGAGACAGCGGGAGACACTGGGAGACAGCGGGAGACAGCTGGGAGACAGCGGGAGACACTGGGAGACAGCGGGAGACACTGGGAGACAGCGGGAGACACTGGGAGACAGGGAGACACTGGGAGACAGCGGGAGACACTGGGACAGCGGGAGACACTGAGACAGCGGGAGACACTGGGAGACAGCGGGAGACACTGGGAGACAGCGGGAGACACTGGGAGACAGCGGGAGACACTGGGAGACAGCGGGAGACACTGGGAGACAGCGGGAGACACTGGGAGACAGCGGGAGACACTGGGAGAGAGCGGGAGAGACACTGGGAGACAGCGGGAGACACTGGGAGACAGCGGGAGACACTGGGAGACAGCGGGAGACACTGGGAGACAGCGGGAGACACTGGGAGACAGCGGGAGACACTGGGAGACAGCGGGAGACACTGGGAGACAGCGGGAGACACTGGGAGACAGCGGGAGACACTGGAGACAGCGGGAGACACTGGGAGACAGCGGGAGACACTGGGAGACAGCGGGAGACACTGGGAGACAGCGGGAGACACTGGGAGACAGCGGGAGACACTGGGAGACAGCGGGAGACACTGGGAGACAGCGGGAGACACTGGGAGACAGCGGGAGACACTGGGAGACAGCGGGAGACGCTCGGAGGCGGCGGGAGACACTGGGAGACAGCGGGAGACACTGGGAGACAGCGGGAGACACAGCGAGAGACACTGGGAGACAGCGGGAGACACTGGGAGACAGCGGGAGACACTGGGAGACAGCGGGAGACACTGGGAGACAGCGGGAGACACTGGGAGACAGCGGGAGACACTGGGAGACAGCGGGAGACACTGGGAGACAGCGGGAGACACTGGGAGACAGCGGGAGACACTGGGAGACAGCGGGAGACACTGGGAGACAGCGGGAGACACTGGGAGACAGCGGGAGACACTGGGAGACAGCGGGAGACACTGGGAGACAGCGGGAGACACTGGGAGACAGCGGGAGACACTGGGAGACAGCGGGAGACACTGGGAGACAGCGGGAGACACTGGGAGACAGCGGGAGACACTGGGAGACAGCGGGAGACACTGGGAGACAGCGGGAGACACTGGGAGACAGCGGGAGACACTGGGAGACAGCGGGAGACACTGGGAGACAGCGGGAGACACTGGGAGACAGCGGGAGACACTGGGAGACAGCGGGAGACACTGGGAGACAGCGGGAGACACTGGGAGACAGCGGGAGACACTGGGAGACAGCGGGAGACACTGGGAGACAGCGGGAGACACTGGGAGACAGCGGGAGACACTGGGAGACAGCGGGAGACACTGGGAGACAGCGGGAGACACTGGGAGACAGCGGGAGACACTGGGAGACAGCGGGAGACACTGGGAGACAGCGGGAGACACTGGGAGACAGCGGGAGACACTGGGAGACAGCGGGAGACACTGGGAGACAGCGGGAGACACTGGGAGACAGCGGGAGACACTGGGAGACAGCGGGAGACACTGGGAGACAGCGGGAGACACTGGGAGACAGCGGGAGACACTGGGAGACAGCGGGAGACACTGGGAGACAGCGGGAGACACTGGGAGACAGCGGGAGACACTGGGAGACAGCGGGAGACACTGGGAGACAGCGGGAGACAGGGAGACGGGAGACACTGGGAGACAGCGGGAGACACAGCGGGAGACACTGGGAGACAGCGGGAGACACTGGGAGACAGCGGGAGACACTGGGAGACAGCGGGAGACATTGGGAGACAACGGGAGACAGCGGGAGACACTGGGAGACAGCGGGAGACACTGGGAGACAGCGGGAGAGACACTGGGAGACAGCGGGAGACACTGGGAGACAGCGGGAGACACTGGGAGACAGCGGGAGACACTGGGAGACAGCGGGAGACACTGGGAGACAGCGGGAGACACTGGGAGACAGCGGGAGACACTGGGAGACAGCGGGAGACAGCGGGAGACACTGGGAGACAGCGGGAGACACTGGGAGACAGCGGGAGACACTGGGAGACAGCGGGAGACAGTGGGAGACAACGGGACACTGGGAGACAGCTGGGAGACAGCGGGACACTGGGAGACAGCGGGAGACAGCTGGGAGACAGCGGGACACTGGGAGACAGCGCGAGACCCCGGGAGACAGCGGGAGACACTGGGAGACAGCGGGAGACACTGGGAGACAGCGGGAGACACTGGGAGACAGCGGGAGACACTGGGAGACAGCGGGAGACACTGGGAGACAGCGGGAGACACTGGGAGATAGCGGGAGACACTGGGAGACAGCGGGAGACACTGGGAGACAGCGGGAGACACTGGGAGACAGCGGGAGATACTGAGAGATAGCGAGAGACACTGGGAGACAGCGGGAGACACTGGGAGACAGCGGGAGACACTGGGAGACAGCGGGAGACACTGGGAGACAGCGGGAGACACTGGGAGACAGCGGGAGACACTGGGAGACAGCGGGAGACACTGGGAGACAGCGGGAGACACTGGGAGACAGCGGGAGACACTGGGAGACAGCGGGAGACACTGGGAGACAGCGGGAGACACTGGGAGACAGCGGGAGACACTGGGAGACAGCGGGAGACACTGGGAGACAGCGGGAGACACTGGGAGACAGCGGGAGACACTGGGAGACAGCGGGAGACACTGGGAGACAGCGGGAGACACTGGGAGACAGCGGGAGACACTGGGAGACAGCGGGAGACACTGGGAGACAGCGGGAGACACTGGGAGACAGCGGGAGACACTGGGAGACAGCGGGAGACACTGGGAGACAGCGGGAGACAGAGGGAGACAGCGGGAGACACTGGGAGACAGCGGGAGACACTGGGAGACAGCGGGAGACACTGGGAGACAGCGGGAGACACTGGGAGACAGCGGGAGACACTGGGAGACAGCGGGAGACACTGGGAGACAGCGGGAGACACTGGGAGACAGCGGGAGACACTGGGAGACAGCGGGAGACACTGGGAGACAGCGGGAGACACTGGGAGACAGCGGGAGACACTGGGAGACAGCGGGAGACACTGGGAGACAGCGGGAGACACTGGGAGACAGCGGGAGACACTGGGAGACAGCGGGAGACACTGGGAGACAGCGGGAGACACTGGGAGACAGCGGGAGACACTGGGAGACAGCGGGAGACACTGGGAGACAGCGGGAGACACTGGGAGACAGCGGGAGACACTGGGAGACAGCGGGAGACACTGGGAGACAGCGGGAGACACTGGGAGACAGCGGGAGACACTGGGAGACAGCGGGAGACACTGGGAGACAGCGGGAGACACTGGGAGACAGCGGGAGACACTGGGAGACAGCGGGAGACACTGGGAGACAGCGGGAGACACTGGGAGACAGCGGGAGACACTGGGAGACAGCGGGAGACACTGGGAGACAGCGGGAGACACTGGGAGACAGCGGGAGACACTGGGAGACAGCGGGAGACACTGGGAGACAGCGGGAGACACTGGGAGACAGCGGGAGACACTGGGAGACAGCGGGAGACACTGGGAGACAGCGGGAGACACTGGGAGACAGCGGGAGACACTGGGAGACAGCGGGAGACACTGGGAGACAGCGGGAGACACTGGGAGACAGCGGGAGACACTGGGAGACAGCGGGAGACACTGGGAGACAGCGGGAGACACTGGGAGACAGCGGGAGACACTGGGAGACAGCGGGAGACACTGGGAGACAGCGGGAGACACTGGGAGACAGCGGGAGACACTGGGAGACAGCGGGAGACACTGGGAGACAGCGGGAGACACTGGGAGACAGCGGGAGACACTGGGAGACAGCGGGAGACACTGGGAGACAGCGGGAGACACTGGGAGACAGCGGGAGACACTGGGAGACAGCGGGAGACACTGGGAGACAGCGGGAGACACTGGGAGACAGCGGGAGACACTGGGAGACAGCGGGAGACACTGGGAGACAGCGGGAGACACTGGGAGACAGCGGGAGACACTGGGAGACAGCGGGAGACACTGGGAGACAGCGGGAGACACTGGGAGACAGCGGGAGACACTGGGAGACAGCGGGAGACACTGGGAGACAGCGGGAGACACTGGGAGACAGCGGGAGACACTGGGAGACAGCGGGAGACACTGGGAGACAGCGGGAGACACTGGGAGACAGCGGGAGACACTGGGAGACAGCGGGAGACACTGGGAGACAGCGGGAGACACTGGGAGACAGCGGGAGACACTGGGAGACAGCGGGAGACACTGGGAGACAGCGGGAGACACTGGGAGACAGCGGGAGACACTGGGAGACAGCGGGAGACACTGGGAGACAGCGGGAGACACTGGGAGACAGCGGGAGACACTGGGAGACAGCGGGAGACACTGGGAGACAGCGGGAGACACTGGGAGACAGCGGGAGACACTGGGAGACAGCGGGAGACACTGGGAGACAGCGGGAGACACTGGGAGACAGCGGGAGACACTGGGAGACAGCGGGAGACACTGGGAGACAGCGGGAGACACTGGGAGACAGCGGGAGACACTGGGAGACAGCGGGAGACACTGGGAGACAGCGGGAGACACTGGGAGACAGCGGGAGACACTGGGAGACAGCGGGAGACACTGGGAGACAGCGGGAGACACTGGGAGACAGCGGGAGACACTGGGAGACAGCGGGAGACACTGGGAGACAGCGGGAGACACTGGGAGACAGCGGGAGACACTGGGAGACAGCGGGAGACACTGGGAGACAGCGGGAGACACTGGGAGACAGCGGGAGACACTGGGAGACAGCGGGAGACACTGGGAGACAGCGGGAGACACTGGGAGACAGCGGGAGACACTGGGAGACAGCGGGAGACACTGGGAGACAGCGGGAGACACTGGGAGACAGCGGGAGACACTGGGAGACAGCGGGAGACACTGGGAGACAGCGGGAGACACTGGGAGACAGCGGGAGACACTGGGAGACAGCGGGAGACACTGGGAGACAGCGGGAGACACTGGGAGACAGCGGGAGACACTGGGAGACAGCGGGAGACACTGGGAGACAGCGGGAGACACTGGGAGACAGCGGGAGACACTGGGACAGAGACACTGGGAGACAGCGGGAGACACTGGGAGACAGCGGGAGACACTGGGAGACAGCGGGAGACACTGGGAGACAGCGGGAGACACTGGGAGACAGCGGGAGACACTGGGAGACAGCGGGAGACACTGGGAGACAGCGGGAGACACTGGGAGACAGCGGGAGACACTGGGAGACAGCGGGAGACACTGGGAGACAGCGGGAGACACTGGGACAGCGGGAGACACTGGGAGACAGGGGAGACACTGGGTGACAGAGGGAGACACTGGGAGACAGCGGGAGACACTGGGAGACAGCGGGAGACACTGGGAGACAGCGGGAGACACTGGGAGACAGCGGGAGACACTGGGAGACAGCGGGAGACACTGGGAGACAGCGGGAGACACTGGGAGACAGCGGGAGACACTGGGAGACAGCGGGAGACACTGGGAGACAGCGGGAGACACTGGGAGACAGCGGGAGACACTGGGAGACAGCGGGAGACACTGGGAGACAGCGGGAGACACTGGGAGACAGCGGGAGACACTGGGAGACAGCGGGAGACACTGTGAGACAGCGGGAGACACTGGGAGACAGCGGGAGACACTGGGAGACAGCGGGAGACACTGGGAGACAGCGGGAGACACTGGGAGACAGCGGGAGACACTGGGAGACAGCGGGAGACACTGGGAGACAGCGGGAGACACTGGGAGACAGCGGGAGACACTGGGAGACAGCGGGAGACACTGGGACAGCGGGAGACACTGGGAGACAGGGAGACACTGGGAGACAGCGGGAGACACTGGGAGACAGCGGGAGACACTGGGAGACAGCGGGAGACACTGGGAGACAGCGGGAGACAGTGGGAGACAGCGGGAGACACTGGGAGACAGCGGGAGACACTGGGAGACAGCGGGAGACACTGGGAGACACTGCGGGAGACACTGGGAGACAGCGGGAGACACTGGGAGACAGCGGGAGACACTGGGAGACAGCGGGAGACACTGGGAGACAGCGGGAGACACTGGGAGACAGCGGGAGACACTGGGAGACAGCGGGAGACACTGGGAGACAGCAGGGAGACACTGGGAGACAGCGGGAGACACTGGGAGACAGCGGGAGACACTGGGAGACAGCGGGAGACACTGGGAGACAGCGGGAGACACTGGGAGACAGAGGGAGACACTGGGAGACAGCGGGAGACACTGGTAGACAGCGGGAGACACTGGGAGACAGCGGGAGACACTGGGAGACAGCGGGAGACACTGGGAGACAGCGCGAGACACTGCGAGACAGCGGGAGACACTGGGAGACAGCGGGAGACACTGGGAGACAGCGGGAGACACTGGGAGACAGCGGGAGACACTGGGAGACAGCGGGAGACACTGGGAGACAGCGGGAGACACTGGGAGACAGCGGGAGACACTGGGAGACAGCGGGAGACACTGGGAGACAGCGGGAGACACTGGGAGACAGCGGGAGACACTGGGAGACAGCGGGAGACACTGGGAGACAGCGGGAGACACTGGGAGACAGCGGGAGACACTGGGAGACAGCGGGAGACACTGGGAGACAGCGGGGGAGACACGGGAGACACTGGGAGACAGCGGGAGACACTGGGAGAAAGCGGGAGACACTGGGAGACAGCGGGAGACACTGGGAGACAGCGGGAGACACTGGGAGACAGCGGGAGACACTGGGAGACAGCGGGAGACACTGGGAGACAGCGGGAGACACTGGGAGACAGCGGGAGACACTGGGAGACAGCGGGAGACACTGGGAGACAGCGGGAGACACTGGGAGACAGCGGGAGACACTGGGAGACAGCGGGAGACACTGGGAGACAGCGGGAGACACTGGGAGACAGCGGGAGACACTGGGAGACAGCGGGAGACACTGGGAGACAGCGGGAGACACTGGGAGACAGCGGGAGACACGGGGAGACAGCGGGAGACACGGGGAGACACCGGGAGACAGCGGGAGACACTGGGAGACAGCGGGAGACACTGGGAGACAGCGGGAGACACTGGGAGACAGCGGGAGACACTGGGAGACAGCGGGAGACACTGGGAGACAGCGGGAGACACTGGGAGACAGCGGGAGACACTGGGAGACAGCGGGAGACACTGGGAGACAGCGGGAGACACTGGGAGACAGCGGGAGACACTGGGAGACAGCATGAGACACTGGGAGACAGCGGGAGACACTGGGAGACAGCGGGAGACACTGGGAGACAACGGGAGACACTGGGAGACAGCGGGAGACACTGGGAGACAGCGGGAGACACTGGGAGACAACGGGAGACACTGGGAGACAGCGGGAGACACTGGGAGACAGCGGGAGACACTGGGAGACAGCGGGAGACACTGGGAGACAGCGGGAGACACTGGGAGACAGCGGGAGACACTGGGAGACAACGGGAGACACTGGGAGACAGCGGGAGACACTGGGAGACACTGGGAGACAGCGGGAGACACTGGGAGACAGCGGGAGACACTGGGAGACAGCGGGAGACACTGGGAGACAGCGGGAGACACTGGGAGACAGCGGGAGACACTGGGAGACAGCGGGAGACACTGGGAGACAGCGGGAGACACTGGGAGACAGCGGGAGACACTGGGAGACAGCGGGAGACACTGGGAGACAGTGGGAGACACTGGGAGACAGCGGGAGACACTGGGAGACAGCGGGAGACACTGGGAGACAGCGGGAGACACTGGGAGACAGCGGGAGACACTGGGAGACAGCGGGAGACAGCGGGAGACACTGGGAGACAGCGGGAGACACTGGGAGACAGCCGGAGACACTGGGAGACAGCGGGAGACACTGGGAGACAGCCGGAGACACTGGGAGACAGCGGGAGACAGCGGGAGACACTGGGAGACAGCGGGAGACAGCGGGAGACACTGGGAGACAGCGGGAGACACTGGGAGACAGCGGGAGACACTGGGAGACACTGGGAGACAGCGGGAGACACTGGGAGACAGCGGGAGACACTGGGAGACAGCGGGAGACACTGGGAGACAGCGGGAGACACTGGGAGACAGCGGGAGACAGCGGGAGACACTGGGAGACAGCGGGAGACACTGGGAGACAGCGGGAGACAGCGGGAGACACTGGGAGACAGCGGGAGACACTGGGAGACAGCCGGAGACACTGGGAGACAGCGAGAGACACTGGGAGACAGCCGGAGACACTGGGAGACAGCGGGAGACACTGGGAGACAGCCGGAGACACTGGGAGACAGCGGGAGACACTGGGAGACAGCGGGAGACAGCGGGAGACAGCGGGAGACACTGGGAGACAGCGGGAGACACTGGGAGACAGCGGGAGACACTGGGAGACAGCGGGAGACACTGGGAGACAGCGGGAGACACTGGGAGACAGCGGGAGACACTGGGAGACAGTGGGAGACACTGGGAGAAAGCGGGAGACACTGGGAGACAGCGGGAGACACTGGGAGACAGCGGGAGACACTGGAAGACAGCGGGAGACACTGGGAGACAGCGGGAGACACTGGGAGACAGCGGGAGACACTGGGAGACAGCGGGAGACACTGGGAGACAGCGGGAGACACTGGGAGACAGCGGGAGACACTGGGAGACAGCGGGAGACACTGGGAGACAACGGGAGACACTGGGAGACAGCGGGAGACACTGGGAGACACTGGGAGACAGCGGGAGACACTGGGAGACAGCGGGAGACACTGGGAGACAGCGGGAGACACTGGGAGACAGCGGGAGACACTGGGAGACAGCGGGAGACACTGGGAGACAGCGGGAGACACTGGGAGACAGCGGGAGACACTGGGAGACAGCGGGAGACACTGGGAGACAGCGGGAGACACTGGGAGACAGTGGGAGACAGCTGGGAGACACTGGGAGACAGCGGGAGACACTGGGAGACAGCGGGAGACACTGGGAGACACTGGGAGACAGCGGGAGACACTGGGAGACATCGGGAGACAGCGGGAGACGCTGGGAGACAGCGGGAGACACTGGGAGACAGCCGGAGACACTGGGAGACAGCGGGAGACACTGGGAGACAGCCGGAGACACTGGGAGACAGCGGGAGACAGCGGGAGACACTGGGAGACAGCGGGAGACAGCGGGAGACACTGGGAGACAGCGGGAGACACTGGGAGACAGCGGGAGACACTGGGAGACACTGGGAGACAGCGGGAGACACTGGGAGACAGCGGGAGACACTGGGAGACAGCGGGAGACACTGGGAGACAGCGGGAGACACTGGGAGACAGCGGGAGACAGCGGGAGACACTGGGAGACAGCGGGAGACACTGGGAGACAGCGGGAGACAGCGGGAGACACTGGGAGACAGCGGGAGACACTGGGAGACAGCCGGAGACACTGGGAGACAGCGAGAGACACTGGGAGACAGCCGGAGACACTGGGAGACAGCGGGAGACACTGGGAGACAGCCGGAGACACTGGGAGACAGCGGGAGACACTGGGAGACAGCGGGAGACAGCGGGAGACAGCGGGAGACACTGGGAGACAGCGGGAGACACTGGGAGACAGCGGGAGACACTGGGAGACAGCGGGAGACACTGGGAGACAGCGGGAGACACTGGGAGACAGCGGGAGACACTGGGAGACAGTGGGAGACACTGGGAGAAAGCGGGAGACACTGGGAGACAGCGGGAGACACTGGGAGACAGCGGGAGACACTGGAAGACAGCGGGAGACACTGGGAGACAGCGGGAGACACTGGGAGACAGCGGGAGATACTGAGAGACAGCGAGAGACACTGGGAGACAGCGGGAGACACTGGGAGACAGCGGGAGACACTGGGAGACAGCGGGAGACACTGGGAGACAGCGGGAGATAGTGGCGGTGATGGTCTTAATAAATGTCCGTAACAATGTAAACACAACACAATTTATAATTTTGGGAACACATCACACGGCATCCAACTCCAGCTCCTGGACCACCCAAATAGATGGAGGGCTTTGATCAAATACACAGGCAGGTACAGTTAGATGAGAACATGCGCGCACACACACACACACACACACACACACACACACCAGGGGCCAGGAGCTGTGAATCGACCCCTGCAACCACAACTAGGTGAGTATACACACAATACATACAAAAGAGGAAGAAGTGAAGAGGCTGTTAAGTGAGCTAGATGTCTCAAATGCGACGGGGCCGGATAACATCTCTCCATGGGTCCTGAGAGAGGAAGCAGAGGCGCTATGTGTACCACTAACAGCAATCTTCAACATATCTGTTGAAACAGGGCGACTACATGAGGTAGGGAAGACAGCAAATGTAGTCCCAGTTTTTAAAAAGGAGAGACACGAAGCATTAAACTACAAACCAGTATCACTGACATGTATAGTATGCAAAATCGTGGAGAAGGTTATCAAGAGAAGAGTGGTGGAACACCTAGAAACGAATGAGTTTATCAACGAAAACCAGCACAGTTTCAGGGACGGGAAATCCTGTGTCACAAACCTACTGGAGTTCTATGACAGGGTGACAGCAGTAAGACAAGAGAGAGAGAGAGGGGTCGATAGGTTGCATTTTCTTGAATTGTAAGAAGGCATTTGACACAGTTCCACACAGGAGATTAGTACAAAAGCTGAAGGACCAGGCAGGGTTAACACGGAAAGCACTGCAATGGATTAGGGAATACCTGTCAGGAAGGCAACGGCGAGTCATGGTATCAGATGTATCAGAGTGGGCGCCTGTGATGAGAGGGGTTCCACAAGGGTCAGTCCTAGGACCGGTGCTGTTTCTGGTATTTGTGAATGACATGGCGGAAGGAATAGACTCAGAAGTGTCCCTGTTTGAAGATAATGTGAATCTGATGAGAAAAATTAAATCGGACGAGGACCAGGAAGAACTACAACGAGATCTGGACAGAAACTTGTTCCTGAAGTTCAACCCCACCATGTGCAAAGTCATGAAGATTGAGGAAGGGCAAAGAAGACGGCAGACGGAATACAGTTTAGGGGGGGGGGGACAGAGACTACAAAACTCACTCAAGGAAAAGGATCTTGGGGTGAGTATAATATCGGGCACTTCTGAGATGCACATCAACCAAATAACTGCTGCAGCATACGGGAGCCTAGCAAACTTAAGAACAGCATTCCGACATCTCAATAAAGAATCGTTCAGGACCCTGTACACCGTGTACGTTAAGCCTATATTGAAGTATGCAGCACCAGTTTGGAACCCATACCTAGCCATGCACGTAAGGAAACTAGAAAAAGTGCAAAGGTTTACAACAAGACTAGTCCCGGAGCTAAGGGGCATGTCTTACGAGGAGAGGTTAAGGAAAATCGACCTGACGACACTGGAGGACAGGAGAGATAGGGGGAAATATGAAAACGACATATAAAATACTGAGAGGAATTGACAAGGTGAACAGAGACAGGATGTTCCAGAGATGGGACACAGCAACAAGGGGTCACAATTGGAAGTTGAAGAGTCAGATGAATCACAGGGATGTTCGGAAGTATTTCTTCAGTCACAGAGTTGTCAGGAAGTGGAATAGTCTGGGAAGTGATGTAGTGGAGGCAGGATCCATGTATAGTTTTAATAAGAGGTAAGATAAAGCTCATGGAGCAGGAAGTGATCTAGTAGCGGCCAGTGAAGAGGCGGGGCCGGGAGCTGTGACTCGACCCCTACAACCACAACTAGATGAGTACAACTAGGTGAGTATACACACACACACAAGTTCAATCAATTCCCCGACTCCACAAACACATGATATCACACCTCCCTACACTTTACCTTCCACACTTGGACACAAGAGTGGCAATTTCAAGCAGCGGCTGCCTGCTGCAGCTCGCTTCTTAAGACTGTTAGGTTGTTATGCTGCTGCCGGCCACTTCCGGTTGTCCCGACACGAGGAAGTTGATGTTTTTTGAGGCTTCCCATTGGTCAGTGATGACGAACATATCAGCCAAAACAGTTGTGTTATTACTGTTGTGGGTTGATCCAATTGAGGCACTTATAGCGATGATTGAAGAAAATAAAAAGGGGAAGTAATAAAAAGAAGAAAAGAGTGAAGGAAGCAGAGTGATAGAAGGAAAAATGAGAGGAAAAGAGGAAAGAGAGGAAGAGGAGAGGAAGGAAGGAGAGGAGACTGGTGGAGTGCTACAGACGCTGGATCAGGAATGCGCTTTTAGTTATATTCATATTTCTTTTCTATTTTGCTTCGTATGCCTCGTTTGTGTGTGTGTGTGTGTGTGTGTGTGTGTGTGTGTGTGTGTGTGTGTGTGTGTGTGTGTGTGTGTGTGTGTGTGTGTGTGTGTGTGTGAAAATATTTTCTGTATTTACCTACGAATATTTAGTCACACAAATGCTCAACAATTAATAAAGTATATATATTTAAATGTTAAACTTAACCATTGGTTCTGGCACACTGTAGTTCCTCTCAGATGTCATCACTCTCATCAACATATGCAATAATCGCGAACAAGAGACACACGATGCATAACAACCGCAGGGGGGAGTTGAATAATAGCTCTAGGCCTGTCGTGTTGCAATCAACACATCTTCAAGAGTTTGCAATGTTGCAGTAATGTCTTGCCGAGTAGGTAAAATTTGTCAATTAGCAATAACTCATTTAAAATTAACTTCTGTCTATAATTTTCTCTTATACGTTTAAAGATATCTTTTTTTTAATTTATGTTAATGTAAAAATTAATAATTTTGTACCAAAAGATCCTTAGAAAACCTACCTAACCTTATAACAAGCGCTATTTAATTTAGCCTAATCCAACTAATTATATTTTAGATAAGTTTAAAATAATTTAATAATAAACACAATGAAATATATTTTTTTTCATTAGGTTCAGAATGGTTTTTGCGACATTATTGCATACACAACTTTTTGCTTCCCTTATTCGGCAAGAGCGTTGCTATTTAGCCCACGTGGTCTCGCACTACAGACATCGCCCTACAAAAGCAGTTTTCTCCCAATTACTAACCCCTCAAGGAAGGTTCCTTGATGTTGGTGAGGGGCTCTTGATTTAGGGACTTGGATCTGTGCTCCAGTTCCCCGAATTAAGCCTGAATGCCTTCCACATCCCCCCCCAGGCGCTGTATAATCCTCCGGGTTTAGCGCTTCCCCCTTGATTATAATAATAATAATAATCCCAATTACTGCTTGCAATTTATAATTAACTATTTAGTGGTTATAGAATTAGAACAAGACTCAGGGTGTCGGTTCTTCTGTTTATTTTTTCCATTTTTCCATCCTGTTATTGTTATGAAAAGTGGTTGGGTTAATATTTTTTATAGTGGGCATTGGTTTGAGAGAGACCTGATTAGCATGGGCCAGTAGGCCTGCTACAATGGTCCTCTATTATTATTATTATTAAAGATTCGCCGGTGTTCTCCCGGCCCGGGCCTTTTCCAAGTGGTGGCCCGGCCTTGGCTCCCTCTTTAGGGAGTGTCTGAGACCTAAGTCTCCCATGGGAGGAGGCACAAGTACCTCCTCATCTTTGGGACCAACTGTCCCCAGGCCTAGCCACAAGCTAGGCCTCTCTGGTCTGCCATCCCCGCCCCAAGGGGGCTAATGGGAATGACAGTCTTATGAGCTAAAGGCTCGGGCTCAGGCACCTACCCTACCCTAGAAGGGTTAGGCATGGTGTCGATCCAGTGGTCCTCCATTCTTATGTTCTTAAAATCAATAGAGTATTGTATAAAAGAAATACATAAGAGTTTTACGGTACTTCCCAAGCATGAGAGTTCTCCGCCTCCCTGTTGGTAGCTACGAAATTCTCCTATATTAACTGGTACTCAAGTGACCGTCAATTTGTCGCCATATTAATTCCACCTGATGGGTAACTTGCCTCCTTCACACTCCCTACCAAGACTCAAACTCAATTTAGAGGGTAACTCAAACAAATCCCATCAGGAGGAAGTGACCCGGAGTACCCGTCGCACACTCAGTGATTGCCTTGACGTACGTCTTAACGGTGCAGCCAAACAAGAACGACAGCACTAGTTTACCTAGGATTGATAAGGGTGCCGGAATTACATGTTTGCCGGTCGATATGTTAGCGACGGGGAAGAAACGGACTTCTGACACCAGCCAGGTCAAGTTTGTCGTTTTTAAAATATATGTCAAACCGAGTGATGAATTTTCATTAATATTTTCACATTAGCTGGCCGATATATTTTATTACTGGGATTTTTCTCTTTTGGAAAAGTGCCAATCTTTTTTTTTTCAAGAAATTGTCAAAATATACCACTAACTGCTGCGGCATCTGCAGTTTATATATATATATATATATATATATATATATATATATATATATATATATATATATATATATATATATATATGTCGTTCCGAATGTGTAAAACTGATCAATTAGCAAGAACTCATTTAAAATTAAGTCCTTTCTGAAATTTTCTTTTATAAGTTTAAAGATATATTTTTTTCATTAATGTTAATGTAAAAATTTTTAATTTTGCACCAAAAGAATCTTAGAAAACTTACCTAACCTTATTATAACAAGAACAATTTATTTTAGCCTAACCCAACTAAATATATTTTAGATTTGTTTACAATAATTTAATACTAAACAAACACAGTGAAATATATTTTTTTCGTTAGGTTCAGAATGATTTTGGCGAAATTATTGCATACACAAATTTTCACTTGTCCTATATGGCAAGATGAACGTTGCTATTTAAGCCAAGATGGCAAGTTCTGCCTATTCGGCACGACATATATATATATATATATATATATATATATATATATATATATATATATATATATATATATATATATATATATATATATATATATATATATATATATATATATATATATATATATATATATATATACCACCCTATCACCACCCATCTTTTTCAACATACATAACTCTTGTTCATCCAAGGAAAGCGAATGTTTCTCATAAATTTTGAAGGAATTCCTGGTCTTGTGTTCAATTACCCTGAATTTCTTGAAGAGAAAGTATCGTTTATTACTGTCTCTGAAGCAATGTTCAGCTTTATCGTTTCTTCCACTGTTTCCGTTAAGTAATGACAAATATCCTTGTTTCTGAAATAACGGTACGTCATTGCTGTGTTGTATCTGAGAGGTAGTCTATTTCTGCTGTATAAATCTTGGATGGCTTCAGGCAGGTCTTCCATAATACCTGGAGTGGACCGCGGGGGCTTTGACCATCTGCGGTCCGGTGGCTAACGCGACGGTCTGGAGTTTTGAGACTCTCTAACTGCGAGTTGAAACCCCACCCATGGTATGGTTTGCCTGGTCCATAAGCTCAGAATCACGAGAAGATACCTGAAACTTATATGCCACACCCCAAAAAAACATAAAGATCTCGTAAAACTTTGCCCAGTGACAAACCAAAGACTTGTACACCATCACAAACTATAAACCAAACAATACAAACTGTATAGTAACAGAGCGTGGAACAAATGCTCATCACAGAGCGTAGTCAGCTTCTCTAATCTGAAGAGACAAAAGCACAAACATTTTTTTTTTTTAGGAAATGAGGTTTAAGTCTGTAATAAAATCTACCAAACGCCAAGCGTTAGACCTGACAGACCTCGGAGTTAAAAATATATTAATTGAGGACATCTAAAATTTCCTGTCCCAACCGTGGGATAGTTGTGAAGCCTTGGCGTAGGTTTTCACTTTCACACCATGTTTAGTCATGGATTCTGTTCCAGGTACCAGTGGTGTGCCGAAGGTATCGGTTTCGGTACCAGTATCAATAGGTATCGGCTAATATTGATGGTATCTAATGTTGGTACTGTCTCTCACTGAATATTCAATCATTTCTCCCATTCCTAACCTTCATTTCCAGGTTACTGCATTCCCAGTAAAATATTTTTGTTATATTCTCTGCTGCAGTTACTACATACTTCGTGCCGAGACTCGTCAAGTACACGCACGCAGTATGAGAGGGTCTCCACGTAACTCTCCTTCGAACAGCAAAACCTCCAGTAGCGCTATACAAGTATTGACGATGGCAGGGTGATAGAGCTTATAAAAGCAGGGATACAGCTAAGACTGGCAGGGTGAACCGGATAAAAACTGGCAGACACCTAAAATTGGCAGGGTGACACGGTTTACACTGACAAGGTAGCAAAAGCTTGGCAGGGGTGTGAAAGACAGCGATAAAAAAAACTGGAGAATGAGTGATGAAAGAGATGTTTTGGATGAGTTCTGAACCTTGGTTGCAAATTTAGTTATGAAGACTCATGTACACATACAATTGTGACTTTGTCCGTCTAGTTAAGAACCTATAGTAAGTCTGAAATGAAATAACAGATTGGGAAACTATATTTTTTCGGCCTCTACCTCATACATTTTTCAGGTGCTATCTGTAAATTTCATATTATTGATGTATACAGTACAGACAAGTTGATGTAAATGACACATCTGCAACACCTGGGAGTCTTTATTGTCGAAATCTTTCTCCTGCGTAGCAGGCTTTTTCAGTCTAATACAAGCGAATATAACATTGGAAACAGTAAAGGTAATTTCAGGTGATCAGTCCCTTACCCTCGATAGGTGATAAGTCCTGGATTCTTCGAAAGTGACTGTAGAGCCTTTCCTGCAGGGTCAGGAAAAAAACAATAACTACCATAAACACCTAGAGAAGGTCACGCCAGGTGAAAGTCCCCCTGGTGGGTCACGCCGAGATAGTCTATAATGTCTCTTCCCTACTGGGTCACATGTATGTCACAGGGTCACACACTCTTCCATTGTCTGCGATTTCTTCCCTACCATGATGCAAAATTATTCATCTCTTTACGTCCGGCAAATGAATTTGGCCGCCCGGGAAAGTTCAGTCCAGAGAGAGAGATTACGCATAGATGAAAAAATACATAGAGCTTTCAACAGATACAAAAATCTAATATAGTTAAAGTGAGACCTAAACAGAGTTATAGGAAGACCAAAATACAAATACAGGGAGACCTGAATACAAATACAGGAATCCCTAACCAGAGATACAAGGAAATCCCAACAGATACAGGGAAATGTAAGCAGCTATATAAAAATAATTATATAGAGATACAGAGACCTAAAGAGAGATACAAGAATACATAAACGGCGATACAGGATGACATAAACAAAGAAAAAATGGATACCTAAACAGAGAAACAGTGAGTAAAAATATACTGTCGATGGCTTCCATATTTTGGGGTGTTTTTCAACTGTATCAAGATTCCAAACACGAGAAATCGCAAATCCACACACGGAACAACAAAAAGAAAATCTTCCTCTCTCATAAAAAAAAACAAGCAAACCTAAATACACACAGCAGCCAACCAAACGGAAAGGTTTCAAGCACACACTTAAAAGCAAAGTCACGCACCAACTAACCAAATCAAAATGTTGCTAACCAACTCTAAGAGTTATACAAGGTAAGGTGGTCTCTTGGGGGCCGTGTCACCAGCGGGGTGCCGCAAGGCTTAGTGCTGGCACCAATGTTTCCAAGATATATATATATATATATATATATATATATATATATATATATATATATATATATATATATATATATATATATATATATATATATATATATATATATATATATATTAGCAGCAGTACAAGAACATTTCCCTGGTCTTTTCCCTTTTGTTGCAGCTGGGTAGAGCAAGGAATCAATGCTTCTCTTTGGAGAGCATGAAATCACATCATCGGAGGGTGTCCAACAAGGAGATCCTCTTGCACCATTTCTCTTCTGTGTAGCAGTTAGGGAAATCACAGTCAGTCTGACCAGCGAGCTAAACATCTGGTTCCTAGATGATGGCACACTAGCAGGTAAAAAGGAGTCCCTCCTACATGATCTTACACAGGTAATGACACGGGGACAGGAAATGGGTCTCATCCTGAATCCATCCAAATGTGAAATCATCTCAGTCAGTCAACAAGTGATAAATGCAGTGAGATCAAAACTACCAGGAGCAGCAGTCATTGCCCCTACAAACAGTGTCTTGCTAGGAGCACCTCTGGGAAGCAATGCCATTGACACAATTCTCAGGAAGAAATTGGAAGAGTTAAGGAGAATGGAACAACGAATAGGCAATCTGGACACCCACGATGCCTTGTACCTTCTCACAAAGTGCTTGAGTCTGCCCAGGTTGACATATTTCCTAAGATGTGCACCTTCATATGATAACCCTATACTGCACGAATATGACAGTATTCTGAGGCAGATTTTTACGAAAGTACTTAACCTTACAATAGAAGACGGGCAGTGGAACCAAGCTACACTTCCAGTCATACTAGGAGGCATTGGTGTCCGCAAGTCATCACAGATTGCGTTACCTGCTTTTCTGTCCTCGTGTATTGCATCCAGAGAGCTTGTAGCAGCGATTCTCCCTGAACATCTTAGGGACAAGATTGGAGTCCAGGACCAAAAATTCATTGACGGAGCAATGATCTGGGATAATCTAACGGGCTCTGAAACCAGACCTTCTCCCCCCAACAACTACAAACAATCGCACTGGGATGGTCCAATAGTGGAAAATATTGTCTCAACAATGCTTCAGAGTGTGTCAGAGAAGGATAGAGCCCGCCTCCTGGCAGTGAGAGCCCCTCATGCTGGGGACTTTCTGTTGGCTATTCCCAACTCCAGCCTTGGCACACGCCTCGACCCACAGACCATCCGCATCGGTGTTGCCCTTCGACTTGCCGCCCCTATTCTCGCCGAACACAGGTGTATTTATGGCAGTGAAGCAGCAGACCGATTCGGGTACCATGGTCTTGTGTGCCGTAAATCCGAGGGAAAGATTGCAAGACATGAGGAGGTTAATAACATTATCAAGAGGAGCCTCACAACAGCTGGATGCCCAGCAGTAAGGGAGCCACCCCAACTATGCAGATCTGATGGCAGCCAGAAGCGTCCAGATGGACGTGGTGTGGGACTATACATGTGCATCTACCTTGGCTGATACCTATCTTCAATACACCAGGGAGGAAGGAGGGGCAGCTGCCAGCTTCAGGGAGTCCCAAAAGTCTAGAAAAGATGGAGAACTTGCCCATCATTGTATGTTTGGTCCCATAGGCTCAGAGACCCTTGGCTCATGGGGAAAGAGTGCATCTAAATTCCTTAAGGAGCTGGGAAAAAGACTCATCAGGGTAACTAGGGATCCCAGGGCAGCTAGTTTTCTGTTCCAGCAGCTCAGTGCGGCTGTTCAAAGGGGTAATGCCTGCTGTATTTTGGGCACACGCCCCAGCTCTGAGGAGCTGGATGAGATTTTCGCCTTATAATCGGTGATACACACGTAACAACATGTACCTTATATGCCACCTTTATATCAACAATGTATCTCTTATATCTTCTGTACCATATTATGTAATAAAATATTCCTATTGGTAAAAAAAATATATATTAAAAGATGGGGTGGTAGGGGAAGTGGAATATTCAAACAGCTTCAGGAAGAAATCCAAATATTCTTCCTTGAAGCCTTTTTATCCACTTCTCCGAGGTTGTGGGTCCCACAATTTACACCAGAGGTGGACCCCATCCTATATATATATATATATATATATATATATATATATATATATATATATATATATATATATATATATATATATATATATATATATATATATATATATATATATATATGAAACGAACTATCAACACATACCATAATTAGAATATATAGCGGCAGAAAAATTTCCTGAGAAACTAGTCGACAAGCCGGAGAAAGTTCAAAAGTTACCAGCAAAATGTCTTCCAGAGACAAGCAAAAATAAGTCTCATGAAAAAATTCACACAGACATGACCTCGCTTACTGGAGGAGGAGAAGAGGACATGCGATAACCAGGGGATTGTAAAGGTAAACAATATAATCGCGGGATTATAGAGGGATACTTGATAACCTCGGGAGCATGAAGGGATACATGATAATCACGAAGTTATAGAAGGATACATGATAAACACAGACTTAATACTGTAAGCATATCACTTCTCTGCTAACTACGAATAATTAATGTCAGACACATTCAAGAAAGCGTCAGCTCTCTCTCTCTCTCTTACACACACAGAGCCAGGAGCTGTGAATCGACCCGTGCAGCCACATATAGGTGAGCACATACACACAAATAATAATTATGTCCCTCAGAGACAAAATTGCAGAAGATAAAATATGAGAATGATTGTCATCCTGCAACACCTAAGCTGCTTCCTTGCATTAACAGGGACAGCACCCCGTTGAACAGACAATGCCACTGTTATACAGGGCTCAACAGATCCCCTTAATAGAGACGGTGCATATTAAAAAAATAACAAGAAAACTAACAATATATCAAATAATTTCAACAATATTTTAAATTCTAAAATATTAGTCACATAAATAAGAGAAAAATCTTGGAGCCACAAGGAGTTGAGAGACGAAGGGAATGGAGGTCAAGACGTTTCTTGAGGTCATAGTGACGTCTTTGAGGTCACTACACAAGACACGATCCTGACATCACAACCTTTGATTATCCAATTATCTTGGTTTGTCTCTTCCGATAAGTGTGTCCTCCAGATGGTTATATAAGATTATTTAAATATGAGATTTATCTGATACTGACTCTCATTGTATGTGTGTGTGTGTGTGTGTGTGTGTGTGTGTGTGTGTGTGTGTGTGTGTGTGTGTGTGTGTGTGTGTGTTTGAGTTAGTAAAATTTTAACGATGAATATCAGTACCTCCCTTGATCTCATGTCTTTCTTGATTAATAGTTCGGAATCTGACAATTCTTCGCCACTGTATTTCAGACAGATTATAACCATTTGTATCGGTACAACAAGGTGACGCATTACAATACATTTACCATGCAAAGCATGATCACAAATAACAGTTGCACAATCATACTGAAACAATATAGCTAAGACGATCTTAAACTGAATTCAAGATTCAGTAGGTATGGACAACAGCAGATAGCAGTATCGACTCTCCAGAACGAGTGAAGACGACCAGGGATCGATCCCCGGCCCGGAATTGAGAGAAGTGACTCTCACCACTGGGCTACTGGTGCAACAGCAGACAATAATTGTATTTTGCACTTATTTCCTGCAACTCTCGCTGTGAACAAATGCGCGAGGATCAACTTCATCACTAAGAGGTCGCTGCCTCACTAAAAATCAAGTCTTGGGGTAATCGAATTTATGGGTATTTTCCCTTAATAGCGCTAAAACGGGGTTTGGTATTTGGGAAGTTCAAACGACTAGATAGCCTCTAACGTAAGTGTATTCTTGTGGCTAGAGACTATCAACCTGTGAGTATCAAACTGAAAGGAAAAAGATGCAAGTTTGGATATTTCTAGAGTAATTTTGCTCGATGTGAAGCCGATGTTTATGTTCTTTCTTCTAATAAAGAGGACACTTAAATCGTGTTCCCTCTCGAGAATTTGATTTAAGACATATTTAGCTCTGAGTTGAAGGAATTTGTGGCTTCGAGTGACGATTTATTTTGACTTGACAATTAGATCAATTACCAAGATGACTCGGTAGTTGGCTGGGACCTGCCTCATATTAGTGGTCTGTTCCTGCTCATGTATAGGCGAAGGGTTTACATTTCTCAGTGTGTATACGCCTAGAGTTAACCTATCTGCATTTTCCGGCATATAAGGCGCACCATCTTGAAAAAAAATGATTTTGTGTCTTATATACTCAAAATTAAAGGTAGACTTTGGTTTTTTCTGCAATAGTTGTTTACTAAGGTTATGTTACAAATACTTGGAACCATCGTCTTGTGTATCTTATATACTCGTGCGCCTTATATGCCGGAAAATGCTGTAAGTAAGTTTATTCAGGTATACACAAATACAGTTACATAGATTATCATACATAGCAGCATATGTGTAGAGAACCTAGGATAACCCAAAACAGTCAGACAGAGTGACTTATTTCCATTGGGGTCCTTTTACCTTATTATTATAATATAAAGGTTATAATATTTTCTTATTATTCTATAATGAAGATAACATCTTATTATCATACTAAAAAGACTATCTACTACACGAGGGTCATTACGACTATCTACAATACGAGGGTCATTAAGACTATCTACAATACGAGGGTCATTACTAGGAATAAGGTAAAATTACACTTGCGTTAGCTAAAAAATAAAAAATCATTCCCCTCCCTTTCTGTAGCTACATTCATCAGACACCGTTTGGCACTCTTCTTGAACTGGTTCATGCCATGACTGGCTTTGACATGTACGGGTAGTCTGTTCCATTCCTTTATTGCTGTACAATAAAAGGTGTTTGAAGCCTGGCCACTGACTGTGGCTACTACAAAGTTGTGCTCTCTCCCCCTAGTACTATGATTGCTGTAAATCCCTATAGATTCACCCGTGGAGCGCACGTTACAAGAAGCCTTAAAAACTGTAGTGTGTCGATAGCCAGAAACCCCAATTAACCAACCTGGCAACGAGATGCTTGAGGGAAAACAGAGGAAGTTAAATACTGAACTTTTATTCTTGTTGTTAAGAGGATGAACTGACATACCATAACAATTCATCTTCATCTCTGGCCTCATTTCCCTCTTCGCGGTGTCCCAAGCAGGAAATCCTCCTTTTATATTACTTTTAATCAACTAAATTACCTTTAATAGCTACTTCAATGTCCGCACAACAGCTGAGTGCCTCAGGGGAAAGTGTATAAGACTATTGTCGCGAAATGGAAAGTATCACCTGGCGTTGTTGTGTATGTTAGACGGCAATTTAGATGAAAGTTGGCAGCACTGTTGGCACCGTCGGTAGCGGAAAATGACATTTTTGGGGGGATAAATGTTATAATAATAATAATGTATTATTATTTCTACAAGTACATGTACAAGGTATACAGGCCTAGGTGACATCAATGACATTCTACTGTATAGAAAGCCTCTTGTTACGCTGAGCATTTCGGGCAAATTAGGTCAGTTTTGTCCTGATGATGCGACCCACACCAGTCCACTAACACCCAGGTACCCATTTTACTGATGGGTGAACAGGGACAACAAGTGTCTTGAGGAAGCACTTCCTAATGTTTGATATTGTAATTGATGGTTTCTGTTACAGTTACTGCTTTTGTTATTACTCAAGCTATTGTTATAACTGTTCTTACTGTAAATAATGTTCTTACTGGTGCTCTTATTGTTATAATGGATCTTATTTCGTTTCATTTTCTAAGTTGTTAATTTTCATAAGTTTAAGCAGCCTAACCTAATTTAACCTGTACTAACCTAACTTAATCTTTATTAACTTAACCTATAGTAAGGAAACCAAACCTAAAAACAGTATTTTTTGTACAACTGTAATAAACGTTCAGATATTGACGATGGAACTTGTTAAAATATTATTTATTGATGAAATAAAATGGAAATGTACTTCTTCAGCCTCAGGGTTGTCGGAAAGTATATTGATCTCAGAGAAGCAGTGATGGTGGCAGACTCCATACATAGTTTTAGAGGCAGGTACGACAGGGACCACGCGGCTAGGGGAGGGGGTAGTGAATCTGGCAAGCGGCAAGTTGAGAGGTGGGTCCAGGAGCTGAGATACGACCTCTGCAGACATATATAGGTAAGTACGAACAGGTAAGTACAGTACATGTCCAGAATCTCTAATTAACGGGCCATTAGGAGATTTCTTTCATTTCTAATGACGAACATAATGTGACTACCACCTGGTGGTCGACGAGGTAACTACAGTATTATGCTAATCCGTACAAACACTGGCACAACTTTCCCTAGGCTGTGGAAAGAACTTATTTGAGATAAGGGCCAGAGACAGAGAGAGAGAGAGAGAGAGATTATTATTATAATCAAGGGGGAAGCGCTAAACCCGTAAGATTATACAGCGCCCAGGGGAGGGGGGATGTGGAAGGCATTCAGGCTTAATTCGGGGAACTGGAGCACAGATCCAATTCCCTAAATCAAGAGCCCCTCACCAACATTAAGGAACCTTCCATGAGGGGAGAGAGAGAGAGAGAGAGAGAGAGCTGGGAAAGCCAACATACGTGGAACAAATTATGTAAATGCGTACACCGCTGTAATTAAGGTTGTCGTTTTCCTTCTCGTATTTTCCCATAGCGTATAAAAATCCGTGGTGCAACTTGCAGTATGAAGAGACTAAATGATGTTGTAGTAGCCAGGCTTAGGCTTAGTTACAAGTACTTCTGGCAGTTTGGCAGACATACAGACGATGATCAGACCAAATGCAAAGTATGTGGCCAGATCTATGGCCATTATGTGCATATTTGTCCACTTATTGATGTATATAAAGATAGTATAATAACTTATGGAATAGGTCAAAATATTTTTTTAATGAAAATGAAACGCCAGACATATTTAGCAAATTTCCTAAATTTTCTTGTAACAGTTAACTGTTCAATAAATATAAATCCAGATGTACCCATATTAACCCATTTGGGGCCTAGTTCCTAGGGCTTTTGTTTATCCATATGCTGTTGTGCTACCGTCCACAGGATAGATATGCTGTTGTGTTACCGTCCACAGGATAGATATGGGGTTGTGCTACCGTCCACAGGATAGATATGCTGTTGTGTTACCGTCCACAGGATAGATATGCTGTTGTGTTACCGTCCACAGGATAGATATGATGTTGTGTTACCGTCCACAGGATAGATATGCTGTTGGGCTACCGTCCACAGGATAGATATGCTGTTGTGTTACCGTCCACAGGATAGATATGCTGTTGTGTTACCGTCCACAGGATAGATATGCTGTTGTGTTACCGTCCACAGGATAGATATGCTGTTGTGTTACCGTCCACAGGATAGATATGCTGTTGTGTTACCGTCCACAGGATAGATATGCTGTTGTGCTACCGTCCACAGGATAGATATGCTGTTGTGTTACCGTCCACAGGATAGATATGCTGTTGTGTTACCGTCCACAGGATAGATATGCTGTTGTGTTACCGTCCACAGGATAGATATGCTGTTGTGCTACCGTCCACAGGATAGATATGCTGTTGTGTTACCGTCCACAGGATAGATATGCTGTTGTGTTACCGTCCACAGGATAGATATGCTGTTGTGTTACCGTCCACAGGATAGATATGCTGTTGTGCTACCGTCCACAGGATAGATATGCTGTTGTGCTACCGTCCACAGGATAGATATGCTGTTGTGTTACCGTCCACAGGATAGATATGCTGTTGTGTTACCGTCCACAGGATAGATATGCTGTTGTGCTACCGTCCACAGGATAGATATGCTGTTGTGCTACCGTCCACAGGATAGATATGCTGTTGTGTTACCGTCCACAGGATAGATATGCTGTTGTGTTACCGTCCACAGGATAGATATGCTGTTGTGCTACCGTCCACAGGATAGATATGCTGTTGTGCTACCGTCCACAGGATAGATATGCTGTTGTGTTACCGTCCACAGGATAGATATGCTGTTGTGCTACCGTCCACAGGATAGATATGCTGTTGTGTTACCGTCCACAGGATAGATATGCTGTTGTGCTACCGTCCACAGGATAGATACGCTGTTGTGTTACCGTCCACAGGATAGATATGCTGTTGTGTTACCGTCCACAGGATAGATACGCTGTTGTGTTACCGTCCACAGGATAGATATGCTGTTGTGTTACCGTCCACAGGATAGATATGCTGTTGTGCTACCGTCCACAGGATAGATATGCTGTTGTGTTACCGTCCACAGGATAGATATGCTGTTGTGTTACCGTCCACAGGATAGATATGCTGTTGTGCTACCGTCCACAGGATAGATATGCTGTTGTGTTACCGTCCACAGGATAGATATGGGGTTGTGCTACCGTCCACAGGATAGATATGGGGTTGTGCTACCGTCCACAGGATAGATATGGGGTTGTGCTACCGTCCACAGGATAGATATGGGGTTGTGCTACCGTCCACAGGATAGATATGCTGTTGTGCTACCGTCCACAGGATAGATATGGGGTTGTGTTACCGTCCACAGGATAGATATGGGGTTGTGTTACCGTCCACAGGATAGATATGCTGTTGTGTTACCGTCCACAGGATAGATATGGGGTTGTGCTACCGTCCACAGGATAGATATGCTGTTGTGCTACCGTCCACAGGATAGATATGCTGTTGTGTTACCGTCCACAGGATAGATATGCTGTTGTGTTACCGTCCACAGGATAGATATGCTGTTGTGTTACCGTCCACAGGATAGATATGCTGTTGTGCTACCGTCCACAGGATAGATATGGGGTTGTGTTACCGTCCACAGGATAGATATGCTGTTGTGTTACCGTCCACAGGATAGATATGGGGTTGTGTTACCGTCCACAGGATAGATATGGGGTTGTGTTACCGTCCACAGGATAGATATGCTGTTGTGCTACCGTCCACAGGATAGATATGGGGTTGTGCTACCGTCCACAGGATAGATATGGGGTTGTGCTACCGTCCACAGGATAGATATGGGGTTGTGTTACCGTCCACAGGATAGATATGGGGTTGACAGTAAACTAGCCGCTTCGGCGGCAGATTCTAATTCTGGTATAAAAGTTACGAAAATTTTGTAAAATGCCGTTTTTGCCTACGAAGAAAATCTTGTTTTATTAACAGTTAACTATTATTTTTTAAAGTGTATATGCAGTTTTTTTGTTACAGTGAGCAAACATATATCCAAGTCAGGGTTTTTCCCGTTAAATATTTGTTAATTTTGGCTAACTTACTTTAACCTTGCTTAAAAAAATATGTGAAGACGTAGTTTCAGGAATATAACTTCGAGAATTTTTCCTACTTCCGGAACTCGGCCTTGGGCCAGGCTCGACTGGTGTTTGCCTGGTCAACCAGGCTGTTGCTGCTGGTGGCCCACTGCCCCACATATCCACCACAACCTGGTTGATCTGGGACCTAGTGAAGATACTTGCCCAGTCTCCTCTTGAAAACTTTTACACCAGTCCCAGCAGTGTTTCGGATATCCTCTGGTAAAATGCTGAATAGTCTGGGGCCCCGCATGTTGATACAAGTTTGCTCAAAATAACGACGTTGCTTTTTATAGGTTCTCTCAGGACATTAATAATGTACATTTTATTAGGAAAGGTCGTCCTCTACACGCCCTCTGCCGTCTTTGAGTTATCTTAAGTATAATCAAGTTACGATGGCTTAGGTTTAAGTTAGTTTAAGCAAGGTTAACTTACATTAGGTTATTTTAAGTTTGGTTAAGTTAGAAGCCAGCAGAAGGATTTCCTTATAGTTCATCAACTTATAATAATAATAATAATAATCATAATAATAATAATAATAATAATAATAATAATATAATATTTTTATTTACTACCAGTACATGTACAAGGTATACAGATCATAGCTGACATCAATGACATACTACTGTATAGATAGCCCCTTGGTATGCAGAGCATTTCGGGCATATTAGGTCAGTTTTGTCCCAGGATGTGACCACACACCTGTCCACTAACACCCAGGTACCCATTTTACTAATGGGTGAACATAGACGCCAGGTGTAAAGAAACACGCCCAATGTTTCTACCCTCGATGGGAATCGATCCCAGACACTCATCGCTACTCAAGAGTGACTGGCTACTCACGTCTCTAAGAAAATTGTTAGAAACTAGCAATGTTTCCCTTTAACATTTCATGTTAGAAAATGCGTTTTCTTCGTGAAGTGATCAACTCTGCCAAGCCTGACCCGAGATCAAGAGCCCTTCACTATCAACAAGTTAACTTAACATACGGCGATGATTTGGTAAATCTGGAACGCATCACGGACGCATGAAACACCATCATTCCTAACGCAATTCACAGTGTACTTGTTGACTGCATCTCTCGTCTGCATTCGTGTGACAGTAATAATGGTGGACACTGAACACGTACATTCACTTAAGACTTTTGTTAGTGCTTTTTTTTTTACAAAATTTTCGAGACACCGTGAATGGTTGCTAATGAGAGAGAGAGAGAGAGAGAGAGAGAGAGAGAGAGAGAGAGAGAGAGAGAGTGTCCTTGATTGAAATAAACAACCTCTCGACATCACTATAATCAAAAGCTATCTTTTTCTCCTCAACACACACCATTAGCAGAGACTTAATTGCTGGTTCAGAGTTATCAGTAACTTGGGTGGAGACCAGTAGACTTCAGTTATGTGTCTTTCAAAAAAAATACAAATTTCAATTGTGAGTGGCATTTGAGTGAGGTGTAATTGACGATATCCATCCCATCCCCTTTTCCGTCTCTCTCTCTCTCTCTCTCTTTCTTTTTTTTTTTTACACAGGGTTTGACAAGGTTAAGGATCCCTAGCTTTATTGACAAGCTATTTACAGGTTAAGGATTCCTAACTTTATTGGCAAGCTAAGAGCTGTTACCTACATCAGCTCATTTGAAAGCATTTTTATTGTTATGAGACATACAAGTAGGGAACAGGATGAAATTGGAGCCATCTGTGGGCCAGCATTTTCATTTGATCAACTGACTTTATCTCGTTGACATCATTATGCTCTACGAATGTGTTCCATACTCGAGTCATCCTGGGTATGTATGATCTCAGATGGAGTGATGTTCTGGAGAAGGGTACAGCCAGAGTGAAGTTGCTGCTTTCTGCCCGTCTTGTGGCATAAAAGCTTGTTTCATGCTGTCCTCGAAGTGGATCCAAGTGTGGTATTTTGACAATATTGGCCTTGTACATAACAGTAAGGCCACCCACATCCCTCCTATGTTGAAGGCTCTGCTGAAATGACAGATCTATCCAAGATGGGTCCAGGCGAGAGATGAGACGTCTTGCTCTGTTCTCTACTCTGTCAAGCAGTCGCAGATGAGAGGGGGGGCAGGCAAACCAAGAAAGTGGAGCATACTCAAGGTGTGAGCGTACTTGTGCCTCGTACAGAATCTTGCAACCCCTACTGTCAAGCAGATGCGAGATACGGCGAAGTGCTGTAAGCAACCTGGCTGCCTTGTTTGCAAGATTTACAACATGGTTATTCATGGTTAGTTTGGAGTCAAATTTCACCCCAAGGATATCAACTTCTTCTCCAGGTGCCAACACCCTCCCATTCATCCTTACTACTGCACCAGCATTACCATCATGGTGCCTAGAGACGATCATCATCAGGTGCAAATGTTACCTGCCATCTATTTCCCCAAGCTGATATAGCTCTCAGCTGGTGATTGATGTAGCTGATGTAGCTTAGAGCAGCTGGCATTTCTTCTCTTGGATAAGTGAATGTCAGTGTAAAGTCGTCTGCATATGCATGTGATTCTGGGATGAGATGAAGAAGGTCGTTGAAGTAGACATTCCATAACAATGGACCCAGCACGCTTCCTTGTGGAACACTTGCCCCAATAGGATGTCTTGCTGATTCCGTTCCATTGAGAACTACACTTAGAGATCTTTCTTTCTCTCTCCTTCTCACTCTCTCTCATTGTTACTCCTTTTCTACCAGTTTTATTTGTTTTGTATTTTACTGTACTTCTCGTCTCTCTCTTCATCTCTTCCATTTGGTTCTTCGTTTTCTTTTCCTTCTTAATTATTTTGTTTACCGATTTTCCTTTCATTATACTCTTCTTACTGAGGAGGAATGAGAATTCTCGTCGCTGATAGGTATTTCACTTCATTGAAGTCTCCTTCACTATATCCGACATTTGTCTCTAGAAGAATGGCAAGATTCTAGTCAAATATAGCACTGTAAGAGGGTGATATTTGCTTTATCACGTTAATGACATGATAAGACCTCTTGTGAGGGCGAAGCATTGTCTTGAAATGAAGTTTTGTTTACAAAGAAGTGTCCTCTTGACTCACGAAATCGTAATGACACGATTGCAAACAAACCGTACCATGGGTGGGGAGAGAACCCATGGTTCTATCCCCGCCCGTGGTATGATTTTTTTTAAGTGCCCTCTTACCTTAATTGTTTTGTCTGTGCCGCCTCGTCTTCAACCACCAACAGGAGGTGGTGAGCAAGCTTAAGCTTGGTTTAGAAAGACACGTAAGCAAACACTATAACATATTTATTAGAAAACGTTTCGGTCCTGGGACCTTGATAACTTCTAACATGTTAGAAGTGATCAAGGTCCCAGGACCGAAACGTTTTCTAATAAATATGTTATAGTGTTTGCTTACGTGTCTTTCTAAACCAACTTGTCGGTATTTATTACCAAGGTTTATACCAAACTTAAGCTTACCCCAGCACTCTGGGCTGAGGCCCAGATTCACGGGTGGCGCTACAAGAACTGACTGCCTTATTGAAGTTTGGAGAAGTGTCATCATCGTTGCACACCGGAAGGAAGACTCTATTCACGCATCCTGATCAATAGCCACTGACCACACCACTTTTGTGCAACGCGGCACTAGACACCACCGTTCACTGCGACCTGTCGTGCTAAAGCCATAGCGCCTGTGTCTTCCAGATCAGTTGACAGTCGTCATCAGCGTCCCAGGACTAAAATCACCGAGACCCAGCCATTAGGTTCAATAGAATCTCTACTTCTACATCAACGGCGACTCTAATAAGGAGTCAGTAGACTTATTCTTATGACTAACACACATGTATATCAGTGTTATTACATACTCACACAAATGTTAATAAAACTCAATAAAATTCAGTGGTTATACACACACACACACACACACACACACACACACACACACACATATATATATATATATATATATATATATATATATATATATATATATATATATATATATATATATATATATATATATATATATATATATATATATATATATATATATATATATATATATATATATATATATATATATATATATATATATATATATATATATATATATATATATATATATATATATATATATATATATATATATATATATATATATATATATATATATATTCAACAAGTCGGCCGTCTCCCACCGAGGCAGGGTGACCCAAAAAAGAAAGAAAATCCCCAAAAAGAAAATACTTTCATCATCATTCAACACTTTCACCACACTCACACATTATCACTGTTTTTGCAGAGGTGCTCAGAATACAACAGTTTAGAAGCATACACATATAAAGATACACAACATATCCCTCCAAACTGCCAATATCCCAAACCCCTCCTTTAAAGTGCAGGCATTGTACTTCCCATTTCCAGGACTCAAGTCCGACTATATGAAAATAACCGGTTTCCCTGAATCCCTTCACTAAATATTACCCTGCTCACACTCCAACGGATCGTCAGGTCCCAAGTACCATTCGTCTCCATTCACTCCTATCTAACACGCTCACGCACGCTTGCCCACAAAACCTCCTTTACCCCCTCTCTCCAACCCTTTCGAGGACGACTTCTACCCCGCCTTCCTTCCCCTATAGATTTATATGCTTTCCATGTCATTCTACTTTGATCCATTCTCTCTAAATGACCAAACCACCTCAACAACCCCTCTCCTGCCCTCTGACTAATACTTTTATTAACTCCACACCTTTTCCTAATTTCCACACTCCGAATTTTCTGCATAATATTTACACCACACATTGCCCTTAGACAGGACATCTCCACTGCCTCCAACCGTCTCCTAGCTGCTGCATTTACCACCCAAGCTTCACACCCATATAAGAGTGTTGGTACTGCTATACTTTCATACATTCCCTTTTTTGCCTCCATAGATAACGTTTTTTGACTCCACATATATCTCAACGCACCACTCACCTTTTTTCCCTCATCAATTCTATGATTAACCTCATCCTTCATAAATCCATCCGCCGACACGTCAACTCCCAAGTATCTGAAAACATTCACTTCTTCCATACTCCTCCTCCCCAATTTGATATCCAATTTTTCTTTATCTAAATCATTTGGTACCTCTTTTCTATGTTCACTTTCAACTTTCTACGTTCACACATTCCCAAACTCATCCACTAACCTTTGCAATTTTTCTTTAGAATCTCCCATAAGCACAGCATCATCAGCAAAAAGTAACTGTGTCAATTCCGATTTTGAATTTGATTCCCCATAATTTAATCCCACCCCTCTCCCGAACACCCTAGCATTTACTTCTTTTACAACCCCATCTATAAATATATTAAACAACCATGGTGACATTACACATCCCTGTCTAAAACCTACTTTTACCGGGAAGTAGTCTCCCTCTCTTCTACACACCCTAACCTGAGCCTCACTATCCTCATAAAAACTCTTTACAGCATTTAGTAACTTATCACCTATTCCATATACTTGCAACATCTGCCACATTGCTCCTCTATCCACTCTATCATATGCCTTTTCTAAATCCATAAATGCAATAAAAACTTCCCTACCTTTATCTATATACTGTTCACAAATATGCTTCAATGTAAACACTTGATCTACACATCCTCTACCCACTCTGAAACCTCCTTGCTCATCCGCAATTCTACATTCTGTCTTACCTCTAATTCTTTCAATTATAACCCTACCGTATACTTTTCCTGGTATACTCAGTAAACTTATTCCTCTATAATTTTTACAATCTCTTTTGTCCCCTTTCCCTTTATATAAAGGGACTATACATGCCCTCCGCGAATCCCTAGGTACCTTCCCCTCTTTCATACAAAAGTACCAACCACTCCAACACTATATCCCCCCCTGCTTTTAACATTTCTGTCATGATCCCATCAGTTCCAGCTGCTTTACTCCCTTTCATTCTACGTAATGCCTCACGTACCTCCACCACACTTACATTCTGCTCTTCTTCACTCCTAAAAGATGGTATACCTCCCTGGCCAGTGCATGAAATTACTGCCTCTCTTTCTTCCTTAACATTTAAAAGTTCCTCAAAATATTCTCGCCATCTACCTAATACCTCCCTCTCCCAATCTACTAACTCCCCTACTCTGTTTTTAACTGACAAATCCATACTTTCCCTAGGCTTTCTTAACTTGTTTAACTCACTCCAAAATTTGTTCTTATTTTCATTAAAATTTCTTGACTCTTTCATATGCTCTCCTTTTGCACTCTCTCACCACTCTCTTCACTTTTCTTTTACTCTCCATATATTCTGCTCTTCTTATAACACTTCTGCTTATGTATATATATATATATATATATATATATATATATATATATATATATATATATATATATATATATATATATATATATATATATATATATATATATATATATATATATATATATAAATATATATATATATATATATATATATATATATATATATATATATATATATATGTATAGATATATATATATATATATATATATATATATATATATATATATATATATATATATATATATATATATATATGGTGTTAATGTTGCAGTTTAAAAACTGTAGTGTAAAGCACCCTTCTGGTAAGACAGTGATGGAGTGAATGATGGTGAAAGTTTTTCTTTTTCGGGCCACCCTGCCTTGGTGGGAATCGGCCAGTGTGATAATAATATATATATGTATATATATATATATATATATATATATATATATATATATATATATATATATATATATATATATATATATATATATATACATACATATATATATATATATATATATATATATATATATATATATATATATATATATATATATATATATGGTTACTAGCAGTGGACACAGTCATATACAAAGAATTATACTGGTTGTTAATTACTTACCTTCAATGCCAGTGAGGTATTTCTCGGAAACACGAAAACTTGGTATCGCTATCACTAATATAAAACTAAAGCAGGTGGATCAATACAGTTTTATACAGAGTATGTTTGGGAAGCACCAGAGTCCCGCGGAAGATACTGCCAGCCACGCCGTTCAGGGGTCCAGGTGGGGAGCGCGTAATCTCCACCTACCTTCTCGGGCGACAGCTCTGTCGACACTGAGAAGTGCTGGCAGACAGCTGTGCTAGTAGTAGTAGCAGCAGCAGGGAAAGGGTGTAATAGGGGGTGTCATAGGAGAGAGGGAGAAAGGAGGCAATGAGAAGCAAGAGGGCAATGGAGAACGAGATGCAGAAATGGAAAGGCTAAGGAAAGAGGGGAGAAGAAACGCTTAGTGCGAGGAAGAAGCAAATTTGATAGCAGAGAAAGGAAGATGTGTCAGTTTAGATAACAAGGATATGAGGTGCAGTTCCTGAGCCCGGCCTTATGATTCTCTGTTGTGAGACAAACTACACTGCCTGTAAACATCACAAAACACAGACACATAATTCAATCAACTAAACATTAACACAGACACAACTAACCAACACCACACACGAGTCCCACCCTTTCTATACAAGAATATTTTTCATCCGTCCCTGAAAATAAACCCCTCCTCTCCCCCCCCAAAAAAAAAAAATCTCTACCTAAAATATGAGTATCCTCTCCTGTAAAAAATTAATACACCCCAATTTAGTGAAGCACAATCAATTGTAAACAAAATCAAGCAAGAAATATAAGAATTCAACACTTTTTTAAGCATGTAAGCAAAATTAAGCAAAAAACATAAGAATCAAACCTTTTTCTCAGCATGTAAGCAAAATCAATCAAACCTTTTGTTTCAACATGTGAACAAAATCAAACAAGATATACAAGAATCAAACCTTTGTTTAACAAGTAACTACGTCAATACTACGACATGCGTGCATCATGGAAAGAGAAATGCCCTTGTAAATGCACCTTTGTTTCGTGTTGTTGTAGTATCCCTCTGTCAAGCTTACCAATAAGAACATAAGAACATAAGAAAGAAGGAATTCTGCAGTAGGACTACTGGTCCATGCGACGCAGGTCCAATTCCCCCACAGGCTCAAGCCAATGCCGTGACCTATGGAGGTTAGACACGTCACTTAAGGAAGGAGCACGGCATCCGACTTAGTAGCACAAGCTAGTCAGGTCCATCTCACACCCATCCACACCCACTCATGTATTTATCCAACCTATTTTTAAAACTACACAGCGTCTTAGCTTCTACAACGGTACTTGGGAGTTTGTTCCACTCATCCACAACTCTATTACCAAACCAGTACTTTCCTATATTCTTCCTGAATCTGAATTTTTCCAATTTAAAACCATTGCTGCGAGTCCTGTCTAGGCTAGATATTTTCAGCACGCTATTTACATCTTTATTAATTCCAATTTTCCATTTATACACCTCAATCATATCCCCCCTAATTCTACGCCTTTCTAGAGAGTGCAGAGTCAGGGCCTCAGTCTATCCTCACAGGGAAGATTTCTGATACATGGGATCAACTTTGTCATGCAGCCTTTCAGTCAGTGAGCATTTTTTATTCAGTTCCCACCTGCATACTCGCTCTATATCTGCCCCCACCCCCCAAAAAAATCCCGTAAGTAGCTTATAGGCCAAAATTATGTAATTTTATTCATCAATTTGTATTGTAACGTCGCGTTACATAGCATTACTACAGCGCGCGAGTATCACTCCCCGACACGCGAACGCTCGCGTCTGGCTGTGACAGCTATAACCTGCGATTTCTTCCCTGACCTGACGTCAAGAAAATATTTTTGTCATACAAATGGACATAGTAATATCTTTAATAGGAAGAATAGAGCCAAGAGTAATATTTAGCTGCTAAGTTATTACCTGTAGCTGCCTTTTCTTCTTTCTTCTTTTTCTTCTTCTTAATGTTCTTGTTGATTTTTTTGTGCTATTTTTATTGTCGTGATTATTAATGTATTTTACTTTTGCCACTGCAGATTTTTTTTTATCACTTTAAGTCATGATTCTTTAATGAGGCAAAAAAAATCTCAGTAGTTCTGCTGGAACTTGATCATTGTCAAGTTACAACTTGGGGAGAGAAAAGCAGAAAAGATCAGAAGACATATCGGGACGGGGGAAGGCAAAGAAAGAAGTAGTAGTACTAGAAGTAGTAGTCGTAGTAGTAATAGTAGTAGTAGTAGTAATAATAATAATAGTAGTAGG